>NC_061113.1:102608016-102752235 GCF_002878395.1 Capsicum annuum | reverse complement strand
TTTTGACTTATATATTCTGAATAATTACTAATTAAAGATTTTTTAATTTTTCTAAAAGCTTCTCTATTTTTAAATGGTCTTCGCATAATTAATTAATTATAAGTAAATTGTTTTAACTCTAAATCTAATTTTGACTCTAACATGTATATTCTAACTCTAACTCCAATATATATCTCTTCCGTACTCTTTAAATTGCTGTGCTCTGATACCATTTGTAGGGGGGTGCGCGGTTTTAATAGGTGTAATAGATTCACTAGGTTGGACTAGCTACGATCATTCAAGAACTAGCAAATAATTTTATGAACGGAAACCCAATATGGAGCTACTATTCAAGAGATCATCAAATGATATATTCAAATTCAAAAGAGCTACGACAAGCAGATATGGAAGACGTAAGACAATGGATAATGACGCTACTCAACCCAGAAAAACAATCTACCGCGAGAGCAATATTGTTGCAGCTGTTAGATGTGCTTATAGGCCTTATAAGGGCTAGGGTTTTGCTTTGGACGTACCTGGTCACCAAAATTAAAAAGGTAAACATCTCTTATCTTTTTTCCCTATATATGTTATCGATCAAGTATATTTATTGTTTCGAAAATTATGTTATTTTTTCAAAGATATAGCTTGTAAATTTGATTTTTTGTATGCATTTTATCTTATTTATTTAGTATCACATGCATCACGGTGCTGGCCTTAAGAATGGGTCTCAGTATCTAATTTCATTCATTATTGATTATTAATTTGTTTGGATATATTAGAGATGTGTGTGTTGGGGTAGGGTGGGGTTGGGGGGGTTGAAATACTTAGAATATTTATAGCAGTATATGTTAAACTTTACAAATTAAGGAGTACTAAAAGATATAATAAGAATTATAAGGAAATTAATAATTATGAAGTTCTAAAATATACCGGAAGAGGTGGAGGAAAAATTAAAAAAGAAATACACTTTTCTTCGGCTAAAAAAGACATAGTCTTTAATAACTAACTTCCTTTCAAAGAAGTTAAAATTGAGAAAAATTCAAAAAGGAAAAAAGGAATAATATGTTATAAATGTATTTACATTATAGTAAATGTTTATCAAGATCTATCAAGATCTACTTTGATATCTATTAGGATTTGAAGCATCCATTATTTACTCAGACTAGGAGTAAATTTTTCCTATAAATAGAGGGGTTTTGTTCATTGTATTAACAATCTTATGATCTCTCATCCCTCAAGAGAAGAAATAAGAATCACTCTCTCTATCCTCTCTACTCTTCTTCTTTATTCTTTATTATTTCATAATAAATTATCAGCACGAGACTCTGCCAAACAAGGTGAGATTATAAATCTGAAGGATTTCAAGGTTAGTAATTCTTTATGTTATCTTTCTTGTGCTACTATTAATATAATTATTATTGGATTTAAGGAAAAATAATTGGTTTGGAACCATTTATATTTTAAATTTATTTCTAAAAATAATATTATCAGAAAGGATGATAATATGTTGGGTTCAAGTCCCATCGATTCATACCTAAGACGTCTTTATATGGATAAGATGTTGAGTTTGAATCTCAATACATCATATTGATGATATTATGATGGCTAAGGCAAAATAATGGGTGTTTAATGAAAAGTCATGAAATTCGACCCATTGAATATGCTTCATTCCATAAAGTGAATGTGGCACCAATATATGATAAGTCTGAAATATGACAACTTACTTCATTCTTGAGGTGTATTTGGTAGCAGAGCATAATATGTCTAAAAGAAGACAAGTGATTAATGCAAGAATATACGCGTGGAGGAATAATATGATAATGATCATCAAAAGTGATGATATTTTCACACGCTTATATGATTATAAGATATACTAGAGAAAAATTCTCTACATAATATGTATGCCTCGATTTGCTTCTGAAGTAGCAAAATCTTGAAAGAGGTTATAAGCTATCATAATTTGATAGGCTTTAGGCATGATTATATTCCATTCCTGGGGAATGAGAAACTTATTAATGCAAACATGCACTTGATTGTGATTGTATCACAACTCACCTCCGAAAGAGGTTGAATAATTTTGAAATCTACTTTTAAAGTAGTAAATTTGAAATTTATTCATGTAATAGTAAATATGAAATTTACTAAAGAAAAAGTACATGTCATGGTAAACTTGGAGTTTACTAGAATAAAAGTTCATAAATTGATATGAACGATTGTGACATCTTGAGGATGTGCATGTATTGAAGAACTAGAAGATTCTTCAAGAATTGTTTATGTCGTTTGTTCTCATGATAAGTTAGTTGGACCAACCAATATTGGGATTGGGTTCCTTCAAATCTGAAAATTATAAAAGGTGAATAAGGGCCCGTTCACCTATCATGTGATATGTTGAAAAGATGTATCAATAAGATGATCACATGTACATTCATTATCAACCTGCAGTTTGACATTCATAAAGTTGCTTGCTCAGTAAAATTAAGTTAAGAACATAATTTTCAGATTGTTTAATCAAGAAAGTTATCTTGATGATGATGGTTTGACATTGAATGCCTTCGATAAATAGCTAAACCATCGGTAATGAGAACAAAGCTTCATGTGTTGGTCTAAAATATGATATGTTGCATACAATAACACTTGTATTCATTAGACCAATAAATTATGATTATTTCTTCCCCTTCAATTGGTTCAAGGTCATGAACCAACTATTCCATCTAATAGTTTTGATGTACGGTATACGAGTAATGAATATACCTTAATGCACAAAGATGAATTCCTCAAAAAAGATAGAGGATGTATGTTAGTTTTCTTAACATAAGGGGGAGATTATAAGCTCTATAAAATATGTTAGGAATTATCACCAGATCCTCATCCAAAAGATAATTCAAGTCAAATGCCGAAAGCATATCATATTAAGCGCAAGTGCTCTTATTTTGTGTTCCAAAAGGACAAAGTCTATGCATGCATAAAGCGTGATAGACTAATCTATTCTAAATGAAATAGTCCTTGAAAAATAAGGAGAAAATAATCATAATAAGAAGACAATGATCTCTTGAAGAGCCTACGACATAACACTTCATGAAACCTTATGAGAGGTTCATGTACCTGAAAATAATGAAGTGATGAGATCTCAAAATATTATGTCACATTGTGAACCAATACAAAATGATATATCATCAATATCTTTAACGCAATGTTGGCGCAATATTGTGAAAGATTACGAGGATCTAAATTCTACGTTTATTTAAGTATGCTGACGTAGAAACATTTATCAAGTAATATGAAAGGGTGCATCTTGGTAAGGAGAACTTATTTGATTTGCAGTCTAGATAGTTAAAGATGTTACACATAAAATGTTGAATATTGTTACTTGAAATAATTTGTATGAAAACTTCTTTAAGGATTCAAAATATAAAAGTTTCTAGGAAACTTATTGATAATCCTTATATTGTATAAGCTTATAACTTGAAAATTATTGAAACTCTTAGAGAGTTTTCAAAAGAAATAAGATTATTTGCTGAAATAAGAAATATACCAATTTGGATTGGTTATGAAGTACCATATCTTAGTACAATTACTGCACTCATGTATCTTGTAAAAAACTATAAGACCCAATATAGCCTTTCGCTCAATTTGTTAGCAGGGTATATTTCTACTCCTACTAAGAGACATTAAAATGGGATAAAATACATGAGTGTATTTTATTCTAAAGATTGCAGTCCCAATCTTACTGGTCATGCTGATGTTGGGTACTCATCTAACCCACATAAATCTCGGTCTCAAACATACAATGTGTTCACATATAGGGATAATGACATATCTTGGAGATATACAAAGCAGCCTATCGTAGCCACTTTATCGAATCATGCTGAGATAATAGCTATTCATGAAGCAATTCGAGAATGTGTATGACTGAGGTCCATGATACATCTCATTCGAGAAAAATATGGTGTAAAATATGACAATCTACCCACAATTTTATATAGAGATAATTCAGCATACATAGCATATCTTAAGAGAGGATTCATAAATGGATATAGAACGAAGCACATTTTGCCAAAACTTTTCTACATACATGAGCTACAAAAGAATGATGATAACGTGCAACAGATTCGTTCAACTGACAATGTGATTGATTTATTCACCAAGTTTTCTCCAATTACAACTTTTAAGAAGATGGTGCACAAGATCGGGATGCAAAGGTTTAAGGATGCTCTCATTAGGGGGAGTTAATATGCGTTGGACTCTTTTTTCCTTATGAGGTTTTGTCCCACTGGGTTTTCCTTGTAAGATTTTTAATGAGGCAACTGAAATACGTATTATTAGAGATGTGTACTCTTTTTCCTTCACTAGATTTTTTCCTACTAGGTTTTTCTAGTAAGGTTTTAATGAGGCACATTATCTATAAATTAGACATTCAAGGGGGAGAGTTATAAATGTATTTACATTATAGTGAATGTCTATCAAGATCTATCAAGATCTACTTTGATATCTATTAGGATTTGAAGCGTCCGTCTTTTACTCAGGCTAGGAGTAAATTTTTCCTATAAATAGAGAGGTTTTGTTCATTGTATTCATAATCTTATGATCTCTTATCCCTCAAGAGAAGAAATAAGAATCACTCTCTATATTCTCTCAACTCTTCTTCTTTATTCTTTATTGTTTCATAACATAATAAAATGAGTAAAAGATTTATTATTATTCTAATATTGACAAATAATAAATCAAAACCAATTAAATATGCTACTAAATTTGTCACTCAGGTGTCTTTCTAGTTTTGGTAAAAAAATTGCATAATTTAATTATCCCTAGTAATTAGGGGGGTTTGAAACCAACTGATAAAATAATGTATTAATTTTATTTATTTGTCTCATGAAATTTAGGACTTTCAAACCAACTTGTATTGTATATTAATTTTTTCTTCTTTAGGACTCCCTTGTATATAGAAATTGAAAAATATCGACATCACAAAATCCTCGAGGTATGCTTCTAATTTCAGACATATTTTTTGTTCGGTGAATTCTGCATTTTTTTCTTCAAGATTCAAGATATTTTTTTTCCTTCAAAATTTAATTGCATAACATTGAAATTTATATATTTTTTTTTCCTTCGCCATAGATGTTGGTTCTTATTCTACCTAATTTTTTCCCTCATCATTCGATATTCGTTCTTCTTCTACTTTATTATAATTTTTTAGTGATTGTTAATTTGTTATAAGTAGTTGTGTTACATTATTATGCTTATACATAATGTAACTTTATTATTTAAAATTACATTTTCGTTCATCAATATTGATATAATTTTAACTTGTGATATCAATAGTGAAATTTTGTTCACTATATTTAATTTTCTCCTTAATTATTAGTGAATTGTCATTATATTAATTTAAATTTTTGTAGGAATCCGCAAATTTCAAAATCTGCTCTCTATGTCTATATAAAGATATCCATGTTTGTATAGCTAATCCTAGTTGTGACTACTTAAACATATTAAGTAAGAACCGGTAAATGTTGTTCTACATAAAATACTTAGGCTTCAACTACATAGTGGCTTTGAGTTGTGAATAAATAAAGCTTCTCTTAGAGGATAATGATCAGGACTCTCTTCTGAAAAAGGATCACGTTTGTGTTTAAATGTTAAATTACTTAAATACCTTTTTTACTTTTTCAAATTAGGAGACCTAAGTACCTTTTGAAAGACCTAAGTATCTTTTTAAAGTGTCACAAGTATCACTTCAAAAAATATGAGAGCAACATAACAAGTTGATCTCTATTTTTGAATGTATATAAACAAATTGTCATTAATCATCATTTGATGGACCTGAAACTGACGTAGTCTTGAGTGATATAATCAGTAAAGAAATAAACCTAAATATACATATGCTTATAGATGGATAGGACTACGTAAGATGAATAAGGATTCATGTTTTTGAATGTTTTTAAGTTGTTAGAAAGTGATACATATAATATTCTTAATATTGAATTTCTTGTCGATCATATTTGAAGAGATCTATTTTTCAGTTCTCCACATCATGATTAATCGAACTACGACTCACATGCTTGTATTTCTATTTGAGACAATTATTAAAAAGTGTCAATCGGGTGTAAATATTAGTATTTAATTTAGCTTAGAATTAATTTTCCTTCCCACTTTAGCCGCCACCATCAACGTTTCAGCCTAATTAATGAATTAGTAATTTGTGATCTCTCACCCTATTAATGCTACCATAATTAGTTAGAGTATTAATTTAAAGTCGTTATACCATATCATAAATTTTAAATTCCAGATCAGTTTTTTTTGTCTATGTGAACATATAACTATTATGTACAATGTGACAATATATATATTTTTGTATGTAGTTACTCTTGATCTTTAGTTATTTAGTTTATTATGAAATATTGTAGTGACACCAAATCTCAAAGTATAATGTTAATCTACGGAAAAACATTACAAAGAAGGGGACATAAAACCTTATCTCACAACGTAAACATAAATTCATCAGATATACGCATTCAATAGATAATCCAAGCATTGTATCGATATAATGGCGTTCATGTTCATTATTTTAACAAATATTGTATATAGTGTAATATTATTAAGTTTTTTCTAAACAAATTGTTGTTCTTATCATTTTATATTAACGATGCAATATACACTTATAAAGCACGTACAATGGACTAGTGTGTGTGTATATACATATATATATAACAGTAGCGGTAAAGTAGTAATTTCGTATATTCTTATTGAGTTATCAGATTACCTAATAACCCAACAAGAAAAAAATTAAAACCAAACCAATAACTCAATAAATAAATTTATAAAATAATTAAAAAATGTTAATCTAATAATTCAATAATAATAAACCAATAGCATTTTTATAGGTTAAATTTATTAACCGATTTTGTTTTTGCACAACCCTACTTATTAGGATTTCTTAAAAGTTACTCTGCCCTAAATCCTAGCTTGGAGGTTACTCTAACCTAAACCCAAAATCACATCTATTTAAAGGAAAACATATTCCCTTGAAGAGGCATCTCCAATATCCCATAAAATCATGAAATATTCACAAAAAGATCATCCTATGTTTGAGAAATACACTACTAATGGCCCTTGAATTACGAAGAAATTCAGAGTGAAGAATCAAGGGAGGAACAAAAAATATACCCATATTTTGGGAGGCTTTAGATGGGGTGGTGAGAGGCGTGCCTAGCTTTGAAAAGATTGTTGTCGCACGGGATTTCAGTGGGCATATCGGGATGTTACCAGGAGGCTATGGCGATGTGCATGGAGGTTTTGGTTTTGGGGAAAGGAATCAAAATTATTTTCTCTGTTGGATTTTGTAAGGGACTTTGAGATGGCGGTAGTGAATTCGATCTTTTCGAAGAAGGAGGATCACTTAACCACTTTTTGAAGCGTGTTAGTCAAGACTCAGATTGACTTTTTATTGCTTCAAAAAGGGGATAAGGTGTTGTGTAAGGATTGTAAGGTCATTCTAAGTGAGAATATATCGACCCCACATAGGCTTCTAGTGATGGACTTGGGTATAAAGAAAGATAGGAAGAGAAGGGGCAGGGAGGGTCGACCAAGAATAAAGTGGGGTGGCTCGACGCCGGTGAATGCGTTGAAAATAAGGGAGAAAGTAGCGGGAATAGGGGTATGGAAGTGTAGGTAAGGCGTACATGGTATGTGGGAGCGGCGCATCAATGAGACTGCTAGAGAGGTGTTGGGTGTCTCAAGGGGCCCGGCTGGATAGCATCGGGGGAATTGGTGGTAGAATGAAGAAGTTAAGAAGAAAGTGGAGACAAAGAAGGGGGCTTATGTTAAGTTGGTAGAAATTAAGGATGACGAGGAGAAACGGGTAAATAGGGAGGAGTACAAGTTAGCTAGGAAAGAGCCAAAGGTAGCAGTTACAGCTGCTAAGACAGAAGTATTTGAGAGCCTGTATGCGGGGTTGGAGAAGAGAAGCAGGGAAAAGAGGTTGTATAGGCTTTCAAAGGCTAGGGATAAAAAGGTTATAATCTTGATCAAGTGAAGTGAATTAAGGGGAAAGATGATAGAGTGCTGGTAGAGGATGATCAAATTAAGAGAAGATGACAGTCGTATTTTCATACTCTCTTGAATGATGAAGGGGAAAGAGACATTGTGTTAGGAGAGCTGGAACACGCAGAGGAGTGTCGTGATTTCAGTTATTGTAGACGTTTTGAGGTAGAAGAGGTCAAAGAGGCTATTCTCAGGATGCGAAGGGGTAGGGCGACAGGGTTTAATGAGATTCTAGTGGATTTTTGGAAGTTTACAGGCGAGACTGGGTTAAAGTGGTTGACTGAATTGTTTAACGCCATTTTTAAGATTACGAAAATGCCCGAGGCTTGGAAAAAGCGTACTATGATTCCTTTGTATAAGAACAAGGGTGACATCCAGAGTTGCAACAACTACAGGAGTATTAAGTTGTTGAGTCATACTATAAAGATTTGAGAGAGAGTGGTCAAGCAGAGGTTAAGCAGGATAGTGTCTATTTCGAAGAATCAGTTTGGGTTTATGCCCGGTCGCTTGATGACAGAGGCAATTCACTTGGTGCAGAGACTGGTGGAGCTATATAGGGAAAGAAAAAAGGATCTGTATATGGTGCTTATCGACTTGGAGAAGGCATACGACAAAATTCCTAGGGAGGTTCTATGGAGATGCTTGAAAGTGAGTGGGTTCCCGATAACGTACATTAGAGTGATTAAGGACATGTATGATAGAGAAAAGACTCAGGTGAGGACGACGAGGGAAGATTCAGAGCATTTTCCTGTCCTGACAGGGTTGCATCAGGGATCTACTTTTAGCCCATTTTTATTTGCATTGGTGATGAATGTGTTGACGCAGCGTATTCAAGGAGAGGTGCCTTGGTGTATGATTTTTGCAGATAATATAGTTTTGATTGACGAGATGCGATGGGAGTGAATGATACATTAGAGTTTTGGAGATAGACCCTTAAGTCTAAAGGTTTCAGGTTGAGTAGGAGCAAGATAGAGTATATGAAATGCAAGTTTAATGACTTGAGATAGGAGAACGGGGTAGTTGTAAGGTTGGAGTCTCGTATTGTTGGCAAGAGGGATAGTTTTAAGTATCTCGGGTCCATGATTCAGGGGAATGGTGAGATTGATGAGGATGTCTTCCATCATATTGGGATAGGATGGATGAAGTGGAAGCTCACCTCGGGTGTGTTGTGCGATAAGAAAGTGCTGCCCAAGCTTAAAGGCAAATTCTATAGGGTGGCAGTCCGTCCGTCTATGCTGTATAGAGCAGAGTGTTAGCTAGTCAAGAACTCCCATATTCAAAAGTTGAAGGTGGCGGAAATACAGATGTTACGTTAGATTTGTGGGCCTACTAGGAGTGATAGAGTTAGGAATGAGAATATTCGGGAGAAGGTTGGAGTGGCTTAAGGTGGAGGACAAGTTGCAAGAAAGCAGGCTGAGATGGTTCGATCACGTGATAAGGAGGAGCACGAATTTCCCAGTTCGTAGGTGTGAGAGGCTAGCTTTGGATGGTTTCAGACGAGGTAGGGGTAGGTTGAATAAATACTGGATAAAGGTGATTAGACGTGACATGGAGCAGTTACAGCTTACTGAGGACATGACCCTATATAGAAAGGTCTGAAAGATGTGAATTAAGATAGAAGGCTAGGGCGTATGGGTGGGTCGTTGTCAGTAATTAGAAGAGCTTTGGGGTAGCCAGGTTGGTAGTCCTAGGGCTATGCCCATAGGTTGGAGCTCTAAGTAGGAGAGTATGGGGGTGCAGCGGGTTCTTCTTATTTATGTTATGCAATCTTGTTTCATGCTTTATTACGGATTTACTACTATTCTTTGTTCTTGTTATGCCATCTTGTTTCATGCTTTCTTACGAACTTGTTTACTATTCTTTGTCTTGAGTCGGGGGTCTATCGAAAACAACCTTGCTACTTCTCCGAAAGTAGTGGTATGGACTGCGTACGTATTACCCTCCTCAGACCCCACTATGTGGGAATACATTGGGTTTGTTGTTGTTAGTTTGATTGTAATTTAATTTCTATCACACTAAGATTTGTTGCACCACACTACTTTTAGAAAATATCTTTCAATTTTTTTTTTTATATTCGGTTGACTAAATTTTTGGAAAAAAATATTTTTTAAGGAAAAAGAGTTCCTTTATAACGAGAAAAATAATTTTTCTTGTGAAAATAAATTTCATACTGATTGTATCATTCCATCCTCCAACATGTACAATACCCACTCTCACCTCCCATAGTATTTATCTGAATTACATACCAAAAAATTTTAAGATTATTTTTTACTTATATTATATATATTGAACACATCCTGAAAAACATGTTCCCTTCCTACCGAATAGCATCTAATTTCGTCTTTTGTATTCTGATAGCATATATAATGGGGATTAGCAAAAACAATAACAAGATACAATTTAATTCGTCTAGCTCTTTGTTTAAAATTGTACTGCAGAAATAAAAAGGGTAATGTTAGTTAATCGCCTATATCCGCACCCCCCTCCAAATGGTATCAAAGCTCAGTAATTCAAAAAATACGGAAGTGAGATATATGCTAGAGTTATTAGAATTTACCTATAAATTATTAAATTAATTATGAGAAGACCATTTAAAAATAGAGAAGCTTTTAGAAAAATTAAAGAATCTTTAATTAGTAATTATTCAGAATATATAAGTCTAAATAAAACAAAAGAAAATCCACAAAGATTAGCCTACCTAATTACCTTAATATCTAGTATTGAAGCGAAATTAATAATCCATCTAAAATCTAGAAGAATGAGACACATACCACCTAATTATGATAAAATTAGATTTAGATACCTACCAAGATATTATAAATAAGGTTTAAATGAATAAAGTGCAGAAATAAAAAGAATTAAAACAAATTATTTCTGAAAAACGTAAAGAATTAAAAATAAGAATAGAAAGACTACATTATAATATATTTGCCGGAGTTAGTAAAAATTCAATAAATACACAAAAAGATGAAATATCAAAATTAGAATCACAAATAGATAGTTTAGAATATATATATCAACATTAACTATTTACAATAAAATGAACAAAGAAGAATTTATAATAGATGAAAAAATATATGAAAACCACGAAGGATTAAAAATAAAAATAGTATTTTCTAATCTAGGAAGAAGATATAAGAAAATAGGTGAATATTTATATCTAATGTTAGAAAAAGAAGAATTAAAATTAGAAGATAAATTGACAGCAATGGTAAGAATAGAAAGAGAAAATGAAGAAATAGATAGGAAAAAGGAAATAGAAAAAATAAAACAACAAACTACAGAAGAAATACGAAAAATAGAAGAAACTAAAAATAGTAGGATTGCTGAATTAGAAAAAGAACTACAAATGTTAAAAGAGTTGTATGAACAAAGACAAAAAGAAAAAGAAGAAAAAGATAGAGAACAAAAATTACTGAACGAGATAAATCAATTTAAGGAAAAATTGGAAATAAAAAACAAAGAATTAGAAATAAATAATATAGACGTTGAAGAGACAGATAATTATAATTCAGAAGATAGTGAAACATATACAGAAATATTAACAAATACAAAAAATTTAGAAATCAATGGAAAACAAAAAGAAATTAATGAGGAAAACTTAGAAAGTACCCACACAGAAATAAATACTCTTAATAAAAAAGAAGATGAAAATATAATACCTAAAACAGCAGAAATAAGAAAACCTATATATTATAAGAGTAAGTTTAAAAAATATAATGAATATGACAAATGGACACCAAAACAAATAGTTAATAAAAATTATAACTTTTTAGACCTAGACTGTGTAATAGATATAGAAAAAACAATACAATTATGGATAGGATATATGACAAAACAATTATTAGATAATAATATAAACATAACAGATGCACCAGAATATATAGAAAGAACACTAACAGGATCAGTAAAACTATGGTTTTCAAATTTAACTGAAAATAGCAAAAAAGTATTAAGAACTAATAAACCTATAGAAGGAACATCATCAACAACAACTAAACTAACACCTATAGAATTATTAAAAAAATATGAAACAGCTATAAAAGATGAATTTGGTAGTACGACAACAATAGAAAAAGAACAAGATGAAAAAGATACAAATAGAAATTTAATGTTAAAATTAGCAATCTGTAATATGTGTTATATAGATGAATATACTTGCGCATTTAAAGAATATTATTATAAAGGAGCATATAGTATAGAAGAAAGTAAAGAAATAAGAAAATTATATTTTAATAAATTACCCGAGCCATTTCGTTCAAAAATAATAAAAAGTTGGGAAGAAGCAAAAATAGTAGATACGTTAGGAGCAAGAATAAAATTTTTACAACAATGGTATAGAAACTTATGTGAAAAATATAGAGAAGAATTAAAAATGGAAAAAATATTAATAAGAAATTTAGCATGTTGCAAAAATAAAATAGCACCCCAATTTGGATGTGAAGAAAGATATTATAAGAAAAGAAAAAGACATAAGAAATATAAGAAATATAAAAAAGTCAAAATATAAATATAAGAAACCAAGAAAAAGATATTATGTAAAAAATTATAAATACAAAAGACCATATAAAAAGAAGAAATCTATAAAAGAATGTACTTGTTATAATTGTGGAAAGATAGGCCATTTAGCTAGAGATTATAAATTACCTAAAAATCCAAAAATAAACAAATATCAGAAATAAAAATAGATAATACAGAATATATGTAGATAGATTATATAGATTATGAATTAGAAAGTGAGGATAGTATATATGAAATTTCAGAAAGCGAAACAGATAATGAAATAGATAGTGAAATAGATGAATCAAATGACTGAAGAAGATATAAAGATAATAACAAAGGAAGAATATTTAAATGATGAAGGAACGGAACAAAAAATAATATTTGACAGTAACATATTTGATGAAATAAAAGGAAAAGAATTAGATTTAAGTGTAGAAAAACTATTTAAAATACCAACAATAAAAAATATGTTTACTAGGAAAAAAGATGAATATTATGTAGTATGCCAAAAAGAACATGTAATATATTGCAGATATGCAAAAGGCAAAGCTAGTATACCACTAGTAACAAAAAGAATAATTAATAAAGAGATAAATGATATAAAAAGTAAAGGAGATCCAATAAAATATGTACATCTTGGAGGTACAGAGATATTAATAAAAGCATGTTTTAGAGAAGAAATAGATATACCAATAGAATTATATTTAGCAGATGATAGAATTATAAAACCTATAGAAAAAAGCATAATAACTGCCGTAAAAGGAAATTTAATATACCAAAAATTTAAATTTATAATAAGTGCAAATTATTCAGTAGCAGTAACAGATAAAAATATAGATAAATCACTCATATTATATTGGAAAATATCAGGAATAGAATTAACCCCAGGAAGTAAAATATTTACAGCAAGATGCAAAAATCTATATGTATTAACAACAAAACATAAAATAACAGGAAAAAATAAGATTAACAAAATACGAATAGAAAGCCCATTCGAACAAATTGTAAAAACAATAGATTATAATGATTATAGCTATAGAGACATAGATATAGAAGAAAATTTAGAAATAGTAAATGATAGAATAAGTACAACGAAAAGAATAGCTGATGAAAAACCAGAATCATCAAACTCATCAAAAAGAACAAGTTATGAAACAAATTCAATAAGTAGTTTAAACCAATATTACATAACAGGAAAAATAAATGAAAAAGAATATCTAATACTTTTGAATACGGGACAAGAAGAAAATTATATAGCAAAATATCTAGTAAAAAATGAAGAAATAAAAACTGATAATGATATGTGCCCAGATCTACCAAGAAGTTTAATAAATAGTAAAAATATAGCAGAAAAAGAAATAATAATAGGAGTTAGAAAAATAAAAATAGAATTCGAAGTAAAGGAAGAAATGCAAAAAACAGATATAATATTAGGAATAAAATGGTTAGAACAAGTAAAACCATATAATATAAAACATACACAATTAACCTTAACATATAACAAAGAAAAGTTATTCTTAAAAAGAGCCTTAACATGAAATGAAAATATCTGTATTAATGAAGATAGTAATAGAAGGATATTACAGTAGATATTATACGCCTATGATAGATACAGGAGCAGAAGCTAATTTATGTAGATATAATTGCTTACCAGAAAGTAAATGGGATAAATTAAAAACACCAATAATAGTTAAAGGATTTAATAATGAAGGAAGCGTAATTACTTATAAAGCTAGGAATGTAAAAATACAAGTATGGGATAAGATATTTATTAACAATAGAAGAAATTTATAATTATGAACTAACATCAAAAGATATACTTTTAGGAATGCCGTTCTTAGACAAATTATACCCACATATAATAACTAGAACAGACTGGTGGTTTACAACACCATGTAAGCAGAAGGTAAGAGCAAAAAGAGTTAATAATAAAATAAGAAAGAAAACTGATTGGATAAAAGGAAGTGAAAAAATTACACAAAAGTTAGAAAATATAAAAAATACTGAAGATACAATAGAACTAGTAGTATTTTCGATAAATAAAACAGAAATAACTATATTTTCAATAAATAGAATAGAAATAATTAAGAAAAAATTAGAACAATTATATAGTGAAGATCCATTAAAAGGATGGGAAAAAACATAAAACTACTATAAAAATTGAATTAATAGATAAAAATAGCATAATAACCCAAAAACCATTAACATATAATTTTGACGATTTAAAAGAATTTAAAATGTATATAGATGAATTATTAGAAAAACAATATATACAAAAAAGTAATAGTAAACATAATAGTCCAGCATTTATAGTAAATAAACATAGTGAACAAAAAAGGGGAAAAAGTAGGATGGTTATTGACTACAGAAATTTAAATGCAAAAACAATAACATATAATTATCCAATACCAAATAAGATATTAAAAATAAGGCAAATACAAGGATATAATTATTTTAGCAAATTCGATTGTAAATCAGGATTTTACCATCTAAAGTTAGAAGAAGAATCTAAAGAATTAACTGCATTTACGGTACCACAAGGATTTTATGAATGGAACATATTACCATTTGGATATAAAAATGCACCAGGTAGATATCAACATTTTATGAATAGTTATTTTAAACAATTATCTAATTGTATAGTATACATCGATGATATATTATTAAATACAAAAACTAAAGAAGAACATTTAAAATTATTAGAACAGTTTACAGATATAATAGAAAAATCGGGAATAAGTCTAAGCGAAAAGAAAGCTGAAATTATGAAAAACCAGATAGAATTTTTAGGAATACAAATAGATAAAAGTGGAGTAAAAATGCAACAACATATAGTACAAAAAATAATAAATTCGAAAGAAGAATTAGATACAAAAAAGAAATTACAATCATTTTTAGGATTAAAACCAAGTAAGAGAATATATTCCAAAATTAGCAGAAACTTTAAAACCACTACAGAAAAAAATTAAAAAAGGATGTAGAATATAACTATAATGAAGAAGATAAAAAACAAGTTCAAAAAATAAAATTACTTTGTAAAGAATTACCAAAATTACAATGTCCAGATGAAAATAGAAAATTTATATATATAGTAGAAGCAGATGCTAGTGAATGTAATTACGGAGGAGTACTTAAATACCGATATGAAGCAGAAAAATTAGAACACCATTGTAGATACTACTCAGGTACGTTCAATGAAACAGAAATAAAATAAAAAATAAATAGGAAAGAATTATGTTCATTATATAAATGTTTGTTAGCATTTGAGCCATATATTATATATAACAAGTTTATTGTACGAACGGATAATACATAGGTACGTTGGTGGTTAACAAAGAAAATACAAAATTCAGTTACAACAAAAAAGAGATTCGGAGACTAGTCTTGAATATATTAAATTTCACATTTATAATTGAAGTGATCAGTACTAACAAAAATGTAATTGCAGATTACATATCAAGACAAAGCTACACAGACTGAAATAATAGAAGAAGATACTCTAGAAAAAATACTTAACACCCTAACTACGCTTTCAATGAAAGTGGACAGTATGGGTAATGAGATAGAAAAGCTAAAGACTAATGAAGATAAACTGAAGTCTATAGCTACAAATCAGCTAACTCAGCAGTGTGTAGAGCTATGTCGATCGGAAGACATTAAAGTTCCAGAGCTAGAAGGAGACGTTGGGACACTCCATAAAACCCATAACATTTATCAATCTACTTCTGCAGGTACAAGCAAAGGAGTTAGTCGACCAAGATACCAGAATATGAATATGAATAAAATATTTGAAAAACCATTTACACCAAAAACACAAAAAGACCACTTGTTCATACCCCCACAAGTTACCACATACCGAGATAGCCTAAACCAAGATAAAAAAGTTTACAACTACACAGCCCAGAAATACATAGAAAATATCTACAGATTACAAACTTTTCTAAACCATAACCTCAGAGCTACAAACATCAAAGAACCAAACACCAACTATATAACCCAAAAATTACAAGGATATAACAAACTAATTGCACTACCCAAAACTAACCCAAGCCTAGTAAAAACTTGTTTTGACTATGAACTATTAAACACCATATACACCCAAGACGGAGAAGAATTAACAGTTATGGAAGAATTACACAAGATATTCACCACCTACAAAAGGATAACGAAAGGAAATCTATTTTACATAAAGTGTTATACTGCACCAGCAGAGATACTATATGACGAAATAAAACCAGTTATACAAGTTGTAAAAATAGGACTAACTAGAGATATGATCATACCAGAAGATATTACACAGCAACCGAAGATACCCAGAATTGAGATACCCGACTTCTACGCAAATAAACGACTTATTGGACTAGCTACGATTATCCAAGAACTAGCAAATAATTATACTAATGGAAACCCAATATGGAGCTATTATTCGAGAGATCATCAAATGATTTACTCTAATTCAAAAGAGCTACGACAAGCAGATATGGAAGATGTCAGACTATGGATAATGACATTACTTAACCCAGAAAAATAATCTACCGCAAGAGCAATTAAAAAAGGTTTTATTTTAGACGGACTAATGACAAGGTATTGTAAAATAATTGGACACAAATATCCAGATCACCAATGTTCAAGATATAATGGAGAAGATAACATTATTCCAGAAGTACATCTAGAATAAAAGAAGACAAAATGCCAGCTGAAAAGATGAGATAAGAAGTAATAATGGAGATATAGCAGATACGACAACATCAATGAAAGACAAGATATTGGATCATTTATGAAGCATTGTATAGATTTTTATGTAGAGTTGTTAAGATTGTAAATTATGTAGACTTATAGACTTAGACTTTTTTCTTTAGCCTTTAAAGGCTATGTATAGACTTTTTAGGATTAGGTAACCTTTAGTAGTCTTTTTGACTTATAGGATAACATTTAAAAAACGTGTAAAGATATGCTTGTAAAGTTTTTCGTTCTATAAATGAAGGCAACTGAAGGCATTGCAAAGCAAGCCTTCATGCGTTGAAGCAAATACTCTCTCCATTCCACAATAAATATTTTACTCAGTTAATTTAAAAACAGACATATTTCAATGGAAAAAGCTATGGAGGAACAAACTTCAGAAATATCAAAACTACCCGAACAAGTATATTTATTTATGATTATGAATATCTAAATTCATAATTCCCAACAATCATGATATGATAAAATAGATTCATATTAGTTACTTTATAGTAGAATTATTCGAAGAATAATATGTTAAGAAGTTTATTAGCAAAGTGAAAACGGAGAAAAATCCCTAAGAACTATGCCATCCTAAAGGTGAAACCAATGAGGCAAGAAGCCGTGGCGGGGAGTAACCAGAGTAGAGACGTTGTTTAAGGGAAAAAATATCCGAATTACCATGTTAATAGTAACCGAAGAACCTATTATTTAAGAATAATCTAGTATATAGTAATCTAAGATGACCATATTTTGTTATGTACATGGTTGAAGGGAATATTTTGAAAAAAGCAATTTTATGAAAATGAATAATTATTTATCTGATGTGATGGCAGATAAATTTAAAATACTTATTTTGTATGCACTTAAAGATATAAAAGTAGTAGATATAAGAAAAATCATATTAGAAAAAACATTTGGTAAATATTACATGACTAGAGTAAATTATATACCATACCTACCAAACTACTCTTACAAATACTTACCATAATAAATTACATAGAATTTTTAGAAAAAGATATGAGTTACTAGAAAAACAGATGAAAATAAATATAGACAAATACATGGACAATAAAGATATAAAATACATAGAATTTCTTAATAAAAATATGCAAGAACTACTAAGGCTAAAACAAACAACTACAAAATATTATAATAAAACCAATTTTGAAAGATAGATCATCTAGATTATCTTAAAGTTTTAATCTTATATATACTTAAAGATATAGAAATAATAGATATTAAGAAAATAATATTAGAAAAAGTAATAGACTATGAAATTGAAACCATAAATTGGCTAGAACAGTTATACGAAGAAATTTCCCCAGAAGGATATTATACAGATTAAGAGATGTTCTAAGAGATGTTAGAATATATTAGAAAAACTAGAGAAAATCAAGATAATCTAAATAATGAAATTAATTATAGAAATCGAATTAGGAAAATAACGAAGAATCTAAAAGAAAAATTAATATGGATAGAAGAAACCTTAGAAAATTTAGAAAAAACCACATACGATAGTTTATATAATTTAAAAAACTCACTACGAGAAGAACAACACAAGATAATAAATAACATTAAAAATCTAGAATTAGATATACATTACAGTATAGTTAAGATAAATTATTATACAGAAATTTGTAACTCTGAAATTACTACAGGATAAACTAATAAACCAAATAAATTAATGAATATATCTTACGAAAAGAATAAATCATTAAAAGATATTAAAACAAAATTTAAAAAATATCCACGCACAAAAAAAAATAAAGTTATTAGATATATAATAAATCTATCATATATGTTAGTTAAGCACCCCTCCAAATGGTATCATGAACTACTATCTGAGATACTCCAAACTTTTGACACTATCATAATAAGAAGCTAGCCTGGACTTCAATTTCAAAAAGTAGAAGTAATTAAGAATTTGGTGCTTTTTTTTTTCTTTTTGGCTAAAGGATCTGGTGCTTCTTACTCCGATGTTACTAAACGAATAAATTCGTTATGATAAGTATACATGCGAACAGAAAGATATCAGAATAATTTTATAATCGAAACGTTATGTTGATAATCTGAGATTTCTGAGTGGAATAGATGACCAAATTTCCAATGAATTTTGTCAGACATTCTATGACAAATACGGGTGTTTCAAATAGTTGGTTGTTATGCAACCTTAGGCAAAAAGAGCAGTGAAAACCTGCAAGAGTCTAGACAGGGACAAGGAAGTACAGAATTGCAATTGGGATTTGGAAATCAGATTTCTAATTTTGACCGTGAATAAAATATTTACGTCTTTTCAGAATTAAACTTAAATATATATATATATATATATATATATATATATATATATATATGGAAACTACATAATAAATACTACTACAAGTCATAAGTAAGGATTTGAAATATTTAAAAGTTATATCAAGAAAACTCTGATCAAAGAAAAATTCATTTTGACTCTTAAAATTCAAAAGGTGTCAGGTAAACTGGAGCGGAGGATATAATTAATAGTAATCACTTGAATTCATCATGGCTTCTCTGCTGCTCCATGTCAGAATTATCTCTTTGCGGCCTTACATAGAACAGCCATTAGCGCCAGTAAAGCAGCACAACACTAACGATACAGCCAAGGACATATCCCAACACCCATATCCGCATTGGCCAAACTGTCTTCTCCTCTTTTGAAACAGCCAATGCATATAAACTCATAATTATTTGGGTACTTAGTGATATTCACTCCATCATCATCCAAGTTATTGAATTGAAGGGATTGGACCCCAGATCAGATCTTGATCCATTCTGATAATGCAAAACTCTTCTTAGGAAACTAAACCATCTTGCTCTTGATATTCTCATTGCCATTCTTATCAAGAATGAAGAACGAGGATTAATATTACGAGAAGACCTGTTTCTATTTCCACCCACGCTAGCCGCTCTTTCATGATCTCCTCCTCGTGCTGCTTGTGAAATAGGTGGGAAAGATACAACAATGCTGGAATGGCAAAGAGATACTGGTGTAAGGAAGTATCAGCAGGTATTCATGGGCAGAATTTAGTTGAGTTTATTTTCTGTGTGTACTGACGCGTGAAAAGAACTTCTACGCTATCAGGTCAGATTTACCAACAACATAAGGTAATATATTCTCCGTATCAAATTAAACCTTATAAGGTTACTCAAAAAGTAAAAATAACTGATCGAATTGCACCGACAGTGTAAAAACTTGATCAACAAATGGAATGAGTGTATTTAATTACCGGATTGTAAAGAGGGAGAAATTTCTAAGAAGCTTCAACTTGCACGCATGCAAGTTTTGTTACAATCAGTTATAACTATATATATGTTCAATGGTCAGCCAGTGACCACCAAAGAAGTTTGCGCACAAATTTCCCATGCTTCCAGTACACTAGCTAATTCCATCTATATATTTTAGGGTCCAAACTTCAGTATGTCACAATTTATACACTTGACAAATGACTATTATTCTTCAATAACCTGCAATGCATGCAATGGTGGAGCTTAGATTTTCACTAAGGAATTTAAAATATAAAATGGTAAACAAAACAAAAAAAATAATTTTGACCTTATATATATAAGATTCGCCCTGGCACCATGCCAGGGAAGGGGTGTGTAGTTGAAAAGGAAATCCTTACTTAGAGAAACAGGTGATTAATGGACATGGTTGAACCAATATGAAAGGGGAAGTTGGAGTATGGGTTCATCACATGGTGACCAAGAATTGAGCTTTGCTTTGATTCAAAGTGATCAACTTTTAGAAGGGTGAGAAGTATAACCATTCGCCTAACTTCCTAGCTAGCTCTAGAGTATCCTTTATTTCTTATTTTTTGTTTATTTTCAACATCAGTCCAAATAATAATTGAATTAGCACATCAGCAGCAGTCAATTATTAATCTATATATTTTCCTGACGTTAACGTTCCATATGATTTTAATTACAGAAATGCTACGTGATGAGTGGGCGACAAAATGTGCCCATACTTTAAATAAATGACATAATTATGGCATGAATATAAAAAGTAATCAAAATAGATTTAGTATATTTTTTTTTGTGCACTATATATATATTTTTAAAAACAGAATGAGGTTAATGAAATCAAAAATGCATAGTGCACTATTGTTGTACATTATTTAATTTTAATGCTTTATTCATTTTTTTCATATAGTACATAATGTACAAAATGAGGGCACTATATAAAAAAATTGAATAGTACACTATATCCTTTTCAACTTAACCCCTAAAGATCAAGCGCCTAAATTATAAAAAAGAGTTCCCATTTCCTTGCGTTTAGTGATTCTTAGGAGTCGTTTGGTACAGTGTATAAAAATATTATTGAAAATGGTATATTAATAATGCTAGAATTATTAATACAGGGATTAGTAGTGTTGAGATCAATAATGCTGAGCTTATTTCTTATGCAGTGTTTGGTTTGATGTATTAAAAATAATATGCACTGCTATATTTCTTTAAAAATATTGTTTGTTTACAAAATACCCTCAACATTATATAACTTTTGTTAACTTTTTTTTCATGAATATTATTGTTAATTGATTTTTAGCATTTTGTTATATTTATTTTTGGTTTCGATTGACCTATTTCAATGCTTTTTTTCTCTGTTAAAGATATTGTTTTCTTAATAAAAATTGGGTTTATTTTTAATAGAAACGTAAACCTTGTAGAAAAAATCTCAATGATGTTTAGCTTTATTATTGGTTAATTTTGTGAATGATTTTGTTGATTCGTTTGCATATAAGAGAGGAGTTAATGGGTAACACAAAGGAATTGTGACTAGAAAGTTAAAAAAGTAGTGTTTTCAACCGATCAAATCGAATTAATCGATTCTAATTATTGTCTTGTTCTACATACTTGAATACATTTTGTTGTTGCATGTAATTTATGCTGAATTAGAATCAAAGTTTATCATGAAAGTTGTTGTCACATTATAAGTTATTTTAAGTGAAAATCAATTGGTATTGATATCAATTTTTTTTTTGAGTGAGACAATTATTTACCATCAAAAAAATTTATTTATCGAAAACATCAACTTAAGCTTCAGGAGGTCACCTTGTTTTGATTAGTCTTGAATTTATTTAGCAACGAATAACTTTTTCTAAATAATAAAATTTGTAAGATAATTTACTTATATAAATTTACTAGTATAAAAATAAAACATAATTCCAAGAAAATAAATAAAATGATAAGAATTTGGGGGGTGTTTTGTCTTTACACATATAAAACCATGATATTAAATTTAATGTATTACTAATACCACCAAATGTAAGGTATTAATTACACTCCCTATAATATCATATTGGGTGTATAACTAATCTATGTATTAGTTATGCATTGACCCAAAATTTCTACTAAACATATGTTGCGCCCTATTTCAAACCGGTCGAAACAGCACACGACGTATGGTGGTATGTGTCGTGACTCTTGGGATTAAAAAATTTATTTTTTAGAGTCGCCACCTAACTTTTTAGGAAAATTAGAAAAAAATTATTTTTACTGTAAAACTGTGTTTTAGTTTATCGAAACGTCTTAGAGATTCTGAGTAAGTGTTTTGGTTACCCGAGGGGAAGGTGTTAGGCACCCCTCAGGGCCTATCCGAAGATAGTCCTTACGCTTAGTTTAGGAAAATATTAGAAAACTTTATTTTTGCTATTTGCTTAGAAAAATTTAGCATCATTTTACATTATTTAGAAGGAAATTTAGGGTTCAATAAACATAACGCTACCACGTATGAAAAGATAATATGATTACTATGAAAATAAGGATGATAATATAAATTTTTTTATAAAAGTCTTATAATTCTATTAGGGAATTTGAAGAGATATTCAAATTAAAATATTTAATTTTAATTATTTGCGAAAATAAGCAAAGTATTTTAAAGCATGAAATTTATTACGAAATGCGTTTTTAAGAGTGCAAAATAGGTAATAACAACGACAATGATAATAATAATAATGATGATGATGATAATAATAATAGTAGTAATGATAATTATAATAATAATACTAACATTGATGATATTTTTTTTTAAAAAATGATAACTATGGTGCAAATAATAAAATAGACTGTAATATGACGAAAATAGTTTTAATAGTATCGAAATAATGTACCTCATACGTAGTAGCGAATGAATATTTATACCTTGCATTTCTTTCCTTTTGGATCTGAAAATTCTAATAGCGTTTGTAAAATATAACATGTTAGCATTATTTATTTAATCAAGTTAAAATCAGTGATTCGAATCTAAGGTTGGCGACTTACTTTCTTGCTAATTAATTCCAAAAATCATTTTCTTTTAAAAAAGATAGGAATTATTACTTCCGTTTTATCAGCAAATCTCTTTAAAGTGATACGACTAACTAAGCATTTGACCAAGTTTAAGACTTGCTAGCCTTTTGAAGCGAATTTATTTCTATGAACTAACTACTTAAGCGTTAATCACAACAATATGATGATATCTTCAACTAAAAGATCAGTATATAATAAAGGAGTAAGAAGATAATAAGCCCATAAAGTTGTTTCAAGCAAAGTAAATAAACATAGGGTTAGTAAATAAAACTCAACATGGAGATATAAATTTAATCGAAAGGCAATAAAGAATAATAAACTCGGCTTAGAAGCTTAAACTCCTATTTTTGTGGGACTCCGAGGCTCTACACTCCTATTAGCATTTGACCCGATGTTGGGTCAAAGTGAGTTCCGTTGAGAAACCACAACTCCTGAGTACATGTAAAATAAAAGAATAAGGATTAGAAAGCATTTCTAGTTTCAACAGATAATAACACAAGAAGTGGGGAGAACATATATAGAGAGGCACAAACGTAAAATGTAAAGCATACGAGTAAACAAGTAGTAACTTGCATAAGCAGTCATTCATATGCCCATAAAATGTTTTATAATGGAAAAGAAAGAGACTACACAGTCACAAACCAACATGGATGTGCACTCCAGGTGTTAAACTCATTTTGTTTTTCAACTCCTAAGGGTAGCAAGCAAATATAAGGAGAATTTAAGATAGCGTCGATTTTGAAAAAAAAACAAAGAAAAGAGAGTATCCACAAGTTAAATTATCCACTTTTCCCCACTCAAACTCGTCTTAAAATAAGAGTGCAGGATTCGCTAATTTAGGGTCAAAAGGGGCGTGAAGAACATGACGAATTTTACCTATGTTTATAAATATTAAAGTCTTTAGTTTGAAACTTTCACCGAGTGGTGAAAATTAACAAACCACATTCTTTGCTATGTTACTCTGCATTTGTTACTAGGGGAATCCCGTAGACACACTGGGAATACACAAAAGCGAAATAAGCCACGTATATACTAACTTAGTGATTAAACTACAAGTATACATGAGAATGTGAGGATATTATAGAGAGATGACAAGTTTTCAAACTTTAAACTTTTAAATTTTATGACAAATTTTAGTTACAGTGAGTCACTTATCATAAAACCATAACAACAATTCCATGTCAAACCCTCTGAGGCTATCTTCTTGTTTCAAACAAAATTCCTAATCAACCACAATGAGCAAACTCAACTAATATTGACTTTAAATGAAGCCCAGGTAATGGGGATTAATAATAAATATCGCGCACAAGAAAAAAAAATAAATGAATAAGCAAAGTAAGTAACATGAACCAGCCCCATACTTCGATATATTTTAATTTATTTATTTTTTCAATAGAAGCAAACATTCCAACATCATCAATGCGGTAGGAAAGTGACTAAGAATAAAGCAAATCCGAGCAAATTCAATTCGAGAGTGTCCTGAATGTTAATATTTCTTTATAGGGGTTTTCAAACACGCAACAATTGCATGATAAAAACTACTTGCTACAAACCCAAAATTTCAAAAGAAGATAATTTAAAAGGATGAAGTGAGGGTGAAAGCTCGCATAGAACCTAACAATAAAATCAAAGACAAAATTGATATTTCTCAAGAATCGTGGTCAACCCATTATACAGTTAATTTGCAACAAGGAAAGCATCATTAATCCCAAAATAACATGAACGCCAAAACACATATGTCTACTCACGTATTAAAATTTCAGGGCTAAAACTTTATTCATACGCAGCAATACAACAGCATTGTATATATCAAGAAAAAATGAAATAAAACACTTGTAGAGATGAAGACAGTAACAACCAGACCGACGCCAACTCAAACTAGATGAAAACTTACATACAGAACCCATTTTTATTAGCTAACAAATTCTAGATTTTGATCAGGATCACTTTTTAGAATCAAAATCCCTTTTTAAATCCACAACGTTAACCAAATTCTGGCAACAAACTTCAGCGAAACAACACATTCGTAATTCTATCAAAATGACAAAAAATGAAGAACAAAAAGAAAATATTCAAACATTTATAGACCTCTGTGTTTGCATTTTTTATCCACAAAATGATTTCATAAAATCAGTACTCTATTCTTATCCGTGGGTCGATGGGAGTTAAACCAAACACAAAATTAATCAAAAAATCAAACACGGACCCAATTTCAAAATCAGTCAGTTACCGGCGATTCAAACAATTGGAATTCATACATCAATCCATATTTAACAATACTAACACAAAACTCTAACATGCACACTAACCAAACCGGGTAAAAGAAAGATGAAAATAAAATAAGAAAAGAGAATTGCACCTTTTAGGGTGCAGCAAACAAGGGCCTTTCTGTCGAGTATTCCGACGACTTTGAAACTCAACTCAAACTTGAAATTTTAAGAAAACGGAAAAAGATTAAGAAACTTGAAATCCCCAATTTTGAAACCTGTTTTCATCACTATTTTTTCTTCCAAATTCCGCTCCAACTTCAAACTCCTATATCTCAAAGACCTCTGAAAACTAAGCTTTTCTCTTAATTTTCTCATGAATTTCTTCCTATTTTTCTTATTTTTTTTGTTTTTTCAAACTCTTTTCCTTCTCTCTTTTTCTTGTTTTTCAAACTCTCCCCCTTGTTTCGAATTTTCTCCCCCTAAGATTTTTCTCTCCTCTCAATAGTTTTTGCTTCTTGTCTCTCTCTTTTTCCATCTTTTTTTTCTCCGATCTTACCTTTTTTAATGTGTGAAGAATACATGTATATATAGAAAAATCCATATTCGAAAATTCGGATTTGAAACCCCAAAAATAAAGAAAATGGTGGAAAAACAAACTTGAATTTTGAACTTAAATAAAAGCCTTCTCTCCCTATATCTCAACTTTTCAGAACTCTTAAATGATGGATTGAACCGTTTCTAATTCATTTTCACTCATTCTAGACTGATTTTTCCTGCTCTTAGAGGATTTGTGAGTTGAAGGGGATGATATTTGTGAGATTCTCGTAGGTGATGACAGGTGTGCAGCTATGCTACTCCAATTCGGGGTGGTGGAAAGAAAAAAGTAGAAGAGAGATGAAACTTTGTCTGATTTTTGTGAGATTTGGGTAATGGAGGATGGTGACCCATCGGTGATATGCAATGGGGAGCATCTTATAGGTGTGGGCACCAAGACAGTGCTTAGGGCTGCGGTTTTGGCATGAAGGAAAAAGGGAGGAAGAAAGGAGAGGAATAGGATTTTGATTCTTGTGTTGGTTTGGGAAATATTGAAAGAGATGTGTCGCTGGCTTCTTGGGAAGAGTATACACGTGTTTCTGACTTTTGGCAGACGCGTGAGTTGTTTATTAAATGCACAAATTTGAAAAATATTTAACCAAAATTTGGACCGTTCGATCATTTGATCGATCGGTTCAAATTTAATATGTAAAAAAAATAAGAAAAATAAAAATAAAATAAAATAAAATAAAATAAAATAAATCAAAATTATGTATATATTACCTCTTAAAAATAATAGTATAAATAAGAAAAGGAAAACGCTATATATACGGATAGATATGTGGAAGGTTGATCTTAAAATGTTTATTTTTTATCCGTTTGATATTTGATCGGACGGTACGAATTAACTTAGAGATTAAATAAATAAAAATAAATTATATACCCACATATATAAAGTAGAAAACAGCTAAAAATTCTGGGATCCTTCGAAACAGAATAAATTAATGAATCAGGTTAAAACGTATTTGTTGAGGCAGAGAAATAAAGCAAACATAGAAATTGTACTGAGTTTTAGACTAATTTTGGGGCTTTTGGTTGAAAATTTATAAAATGAGAGCTGAGCTCGAATGAAATAAAAATGAAATTGGATTATTGCTAGTTCGAATGCTCTTTTTCTGCTGAAATTAAATTTATCGATGCTCCCTGATATCCTAAAAAATATTTTTTAGTTTTAACACATATAAATTACAAACATAATTCTTAAAGCGTCCAATTTAATATCTCTTTTTTTTGTGATTTAATATTAACAAACTTTAGTCATATATATGTGCATGTAGAAAATAAGAATATAATATATAAAAACAAGAATATGAGAAAGTATATGTACGTCTTATAAAATATATATTTTATGTATTAAGAATATATATATACATATGGTCATAATATCGCCTTAAAATAAAGATTAGAAAGAATGTAAATGTGAATACCAAAAGATATATATTTTTATTCGTTAAAATATTTAATTATATTTAATCAAAATATTTTATATTATGATAGAAAATAAATTTCTCTTTAAAAAAATGTAGAAATAGAAACAAAAATACAAATCTTATTTTTTAATTTAATTTTTGAAAATTATTTAAGGCCGAGGAGCATCGGTAAAACAATTAAAGAAAAAAGTGTGAGCCAAAATTGGGTGTCAACAATTGCCCCTGAGTGACCAAAGATTTGCATGAAAATCATTGGGCAATCATGTTGACGTAACCAATTTTGTCTCGGGTGAAACAAGATGTTTGGAAGATTATCTAATCATAGAAACATTGAACATAGGGTGAATAGAGCTCAAACTAGAAGGCAACTCCAACTCCTCCTCAAAACAAAGTACAGACCAATATACCAGGGACTGAGCTTCCCCTTCTTACCAAACCGCATCACTCCCTTCATGGGAGACACCTTCAAGAACACCCTATCCCCAACCTCAAACTCTAAATCCCTTCACCTCACATCCATATAGGACTTTTGTGACTTTAAGGAACCTTAAGTCTATCTAGAATAACCTTCTCTATGGCTTGGTGAACTAAATCCAGGCCAAATATTTCTACCTTACCAACCTCGAACAACCCAATAGGAGACCTACACCTTCTACAAGACAAAGCTGCAAATGGAGCCATCCCAATGCTAGAGTGGTAGATATTATTATAGGTAAACTCTATAAGAGGCAAATCCTCAAACCCAACTACCACCATAGTCAATCATGCAAACACGAAGCATATCCTCCAACGTCTGAATAGTTCTCTCTGCTTTTCTATCTGATTGTGGGTGAAAAGCAGTACTAAGAACCACTTAGTCCCCAAATCTTTCTAAAACAACCGCCAAAAGTGAGATAAAAACTGCATACCATGATCTGAGATAATAGAAACAGGTACCCTATACACCATCATAATCTCATGATGATACAACCTTGCATAATTCTTAGACGAGAAGTTAGTCATTATTGGCAAAAAGTGAACCTACTTTTTCATCCTATCTTCAATAACTCAAACCAAATCAAATTGGTTCTGAGACCGAGGAAGAATGATAACAAAATCCACGTTGATCACTTCCTACTTCCACAGAGGTAACTCAATCTCTTGATACAATCCTTCGGGGCTCATGTACTCAACTTTCACTTGTTGACACACCATGCACTTGGGCTATAAATTTAGCCACATCCTTCTTTATATTGTTTCACCGATATATCTCCTTGAGGTTATGATACATTTTGTCAAACCAAGATGAACAACATACCGCGACTCATGCACCTTAACCAAAAGCTTCTCTTACAAACCATCTACACCAGGAACACATAACTTTCCTTAGTACCGTAATGTACCATCACCACAAATCTTAAAGTCCATCACCTTCTAGCCACCTACATCATCCTTGATCTTCATCAAGATAGGATCTAACACTTGTTTCTCCTTAATCTCAACACCAAGAGACGACTGGGCCACCTTCTGTATAAATACACCACTATCCTCAGAGTCTAAGAGACAAACTCCAAGGTTAGCTAAACAGAGAATATCTTTACCAACTCCTACTTCTCCCCATGGATAACCTTCTAAGAGTGTAAACAACATTAGCTTTACCTGGAAAGTAGTGAAGACTCATGTCATAATTCTTGAGAAGCTTGAGCCATCTCCTCTACATGTGGTTAAGCTCTTTATGAGTAAATATATATTGCAAGCTCTTTTGATCATAAAAGATATCCACATGTACTCCAAACAAATAGTAGTGTTAGATTTTCAATGCGAACACCACAACCAATTGTTCCAAGTTCTGGGTCGAACAATTTTTCTTGTGCACCTTTAACTACCTAGAGGCATAAGATATCACCCTGCCACGCTTTATCATGCAACCAAGCCCCACACGTGATGTATCATAATAGACCACAAACCTTTTCGTGCCTTTAGGTAAAGTTAAAACCAAAGCCGAAGTTAGTTTATCCTTCACCTTTTCAAAGCTACCCTCACAAGAATCAAACCACAAGAACTCACCTTTTTCTAAGTCAACTTAGTCAATGGGGTAGCTATTGAAGGAAAACTCTCTGTGAACCTCCTGTTGTAACTAGCTAAACCCAAGAAGATCTGAATATTAGTCGGAGTCAAGGGTCTAGGCCACTTCTTAACCACTGCAACCTTTTATAGATCTACCATGATCCCTTCACTAGAAATGAAATAACCCAGAAAAGTGATAACATTCAACAAAAATTCATATTTTGAGAATTTGGTATATAACTGTTGCACCTTCAAGGTCTATAATACAATATAGAGGTGATTGACATGGTCCACCTTACTCTTAGAGTACACTAGAATATCATTTATGAACAGAATGATGAATAAGTCCAAAAACTGATGGAAAACCCTATTCATCAAATCCATAAATGTTGTTGGGGAATTGGTCAACCCAAAAGACATAACTAGAAACTCAAACTGCCCATACCGGTTATGGAAGGCAGACTTAGGTATATCTACCTCCTTAAAATTTAATTAATAATACCATGATTGAAGATCAATTAAAGAGAAAAATATAGAACCCTACAACTAATCAACCAAATCATCTATCCTTGAAAGAGGGTACGTATTCTTTACCGTCACCTTATTCAACTACCAGTAATCAATACACATCTAAAGAAAACCATACTTCTTATGCATGAAAAACACCATTGCAACCCATTAGGACACACTAGGATAGATGAAACCCTTATCTAAAAGATCCTTTAGCTGCTCCTTAAGCTCCTTCAACTCAGCCTGAGCCATTCTATACAGAGGAATAGAAATTGGACGAGTGTCAAAAACAAGATCAATACCAAATTCAATCTCCCTATTTGGAGGAACACCAGGAAGGTCATCACAGAGGACCTCAGGAAATTCATTCACCATAGGGACGGAATGCAAAGAAGGACCTCCTCGTTAGAATCTTTAAGTCGGACTAGATAACAGAGAAACCCCTTAAAAATTAATATCTGAGCTTTATGATATAATATAAAACTTTTCTTAGGAGCTAGGGAACCACCCCCCACTCAATAACAAGATTATTAGGAAATTTAAAGTCAACCTTATGGTTCCAATAGTCTAGAGATACATATCATGAGTGCAACAAATCCATCCCTAATATGATACCAAATTCCATCATATCTAATTCAAACAGATCCACCACAGTTTATATATAACCAACAGATACCACACACCTCTATAGACTCTTCTAGTAATCACAAAGTCATCTACTTAGGTAGAAACAAAAAAGGGTTAGAAATATACTCGACACTAAAACCAAAATACACATCCATAAATGGGGTCACATAAGAGAGTATGGACCCCAGATCAAGTAAAAAGTACACATCATGGGAAAAGAGTTTCAACATACCATTCACAACATCAAGCGATACCTTGAACTCCTGTCGGGTAGTAAGAGCATAAATACGGTTTTGATAAATATCGGAGCCAGATGGTGCACCTTTTTGGTATCAGAGCTGAAGAATAGGTAACTGAAACCATGTTTTCCCCCTAAGAAACCAAACTAACAGGACTGTTTCTAAGCATATGCCCTGGATGACTACAGTTAAAGCCCCTATCCATTCCTTCATCACAAAAACCCTGATTCAAACAATCATAGAATCTACAAAGAGGATATGATAAAGCTTATTGAGCCCCACTATATGAGATTAGGCACCCTATTCCCTGAAGTTTTTTCACCATTCAGATACCTCTCACCCGACGGCTTTTTATAGGGAGAACTAGCCATTGAGTAAGACCCATAATTTCCCCACTTCTTCTTAGGCTATTTTATACCATCCCTGCCACTTTGCTATTAGCCACCACCCTACTAAAAAAATCTAAATTTCTTTCCCTGTCTCTCTACTATCTTATCTTTCTTTCTCTTCTCTTTCTCTATCTACTACATGTATACCACTAGTATGAAGATATCTATAACCTTGTTTAACAAGGCAGACTTACTCTCTAATATCAATTCTTGGGACAAATTGGAAGCAAACATCCTCATTTTATCCATCATGCTAGAAACCAACTCAAGAGCATACCGAGATAACTAGTGAAACTTCAAAGCATATTCCGTAAATGACAATCTTACCTTACTTCAGATTAACAAACTTTTCTACCTTTGCTTCTCTCAACTTTTAAGGAAAGAAGCAGCCAAGAAAAAAATTAGAAAAAGCCTCCCACAAAGATTACTCAGCATTGTCACCCTTTCCCTAATCCTATTCCTCGTACCGTTAGTATGCCACATCCTTCAGCTGATAGGCAAAAAACTCTGTGCCCTCCATATTATTTGCATGCATAACATAGAAAATTTTCTCTATCTCATCCAGAAAACCTTGAGGATTCTCCTTAACCATAACACCTATAAAGGTCGGAGGATTCAACCTCATGAACTAGCTAACCCTTGTGGCCTCACAAGAGGAGTAACAGAAACCTCAAGCTCAAACAGAGAAACCACTAATTTTGACAATATATAATAGACTAAAGAAACTCTGCGTTCTTCACTTTAGTCTAGGGATCTCGGGAAGGACTAGATAAAATTGGTGGAACTCGAGGATAATTAGGAACTGGACCCCTAGACCAGGTATGGACTCTTAAGTAGTATGGGTCCCATCAAAATTATCCTTAGGTGAGGCGGAGGAGTTCTCGTAAACTTTAGATCATCGAGGTGAGATGATCTAAAAAGTAACCAAATAGGAATTAGAGGAGAAATTAGAGCCTTAGACTATACAACTCGAAAAAAATACAAGAAAAAGAAACATTCCTAAATGTCTTGTAGCTTCTCCTTTATGAGTGTAGCGCACTACACATTCTTAAAAAAGTAACTACTCAACATGAATTTGTGGACTACTAATTGACCATGAAGCTAAGGCTCTGGTACCCATCTAACACGACCCGACTGGGGCCTAGTCGTGTCAGGTGCCTCAAGTCCAATAAAAAATGGAGACCACCCCCAATACCCAACCATAACCATTCTGAAACCTATGTCAGATGAATTCTAAACATATAACATGATAGAACAATAATAAATCAAAAAAATTAATAAAATCCATAACCATAACTAACCAAACTCCCAACTAAATATCCAACTAGTGTCAACCCTAATGCCAATTCCAATACCAAGGCTGACACTAATAGTGACATAGCCAATGCCTATAGTAGTCACACAAAGACTCTAATGAAAAACAATTAACATCTGATCGGGACATGCCCCCGACCATAGTCAAAACCAAAGTTCAAGAAACAAAGAAAATAAAAGAAGTCCATAGCATAAAATGGAGACTTCCGGAATATAAAAGCTCACCACTTCAATCTGACTTTGAGTTGTCCCTGAATCCAAGTAACTAAGACAAAGGAGTAGTATGAACGGCTCTTACACTGCAGGGGAATAGAACGATCGATGAAGGTTAGCTTAATGAATGCTAGAATGTACTCAGGAATAAGGATAAAATAATGCCATTATTAAAACCAAATTAAATAACCATATGCAATTTCATACATATATACATATAAATGATCATGGGTGTATTTATATTTCTAAGCACCATAACTACCCATATTTTAGCTAAGTTTGGAGGACAAAGTGCCTAGTTTCTTATATTTTAACTCTACTTCTATGTCATTGAGCTAATCGATGTGATTAGCATAATTTTAGGTATTAATAAGGTAGATAGAGACATAATGGGACTATGGAATGCTGGTGGCATATGACACAAGAGAGAGTAGCACTCTAGACCAAATGTGGTGCCTAAAAACTATGTCTAAGACTAATTTGTCATTTAGAGTTATTCTAGGGACTTAGATGGAAATTATGAGGGAAAAGTTATTAAAACTACTTAATGCTGAAAAGTCACGTATTATTGATTATTCTATATTAATTTTGTACTGAGGGTGGCGGCTTAGCACCAAGGGAGAAATGCTACTTCATCTTCTCCGCCAAGATTGTGTCTATTTTTTGGTATGATGAATATTTCTATTGTGATTTCCATTTTATTCATGAGTAGCTAAGTTTATTTTTAGGGTTATGGAAGCCTTGTAGTATACAATCTATTATTTGAGTTTTGAATTCATTATGCATTGATTTGTTTACATCATACTCTTTTCGCTAATCTTGAATTCTTGTGGTTTCAAACATAAAGGATATGCCTTAAAACACAACTTGTTCGATAGAAAGGTTGAAGTTCGAAAAAGAGAGTAGTGACAAGAAAATAGGATTTTCAACCCTTATTTCTTATGTTAATGCCTAAACAGGATTAACTACTTAGAGATTTCGTATTGCTTTTGTAAACACTTTTGAATCAAGAGAACTGAAGTAAATTAGTCCTTAATGGTTGAGAAACACTAGGATTATGTTATTAAATGCAATACAATTTTTTGTAAGCATGATGCATGTATGAACTCATAAAGCCCATAATTAGAATGTATTGATAACTACAAGGTGGACATAACCTTAGCTTGCAATTTCTCTGGATTCAAATACTACACATTTCTCATCTTGTTACTCTGAAACTATAAATTTGTGATCTGAATCAAACCCTTTATTTATTTTACAAAAACGAATGATTAAAAGTCAACTAATCTGCATATAACTTAATTAGAACCATATTCCCTATGGGATTTGGCCCCAACCTAGTTGATTTATTTATTTGACAACGATTGCTTATGCTCTAGTAAACGAGTTATAATTTGGGCGTATCAAATTTTGGTGTCGTTATCAGGAATGTAAGGGAATGGTGATCTTGGGTGTATTTATACGCCTATGCATCGTAACTTACCACCATAACTTACCTATATTTTAGCTATGTTTGGAGAACAAAATGTCTAGTTTCTTATATTTTTACTCTACTTTAATGTAATTGAGCTAACCGATGTGATTAGCATGATTTTAGGTATTAATGAGGTAGATGGAGACATAATGGGACTATGGAATGCTGATGACATATGACACAAGAGAGAGTAGCAGTCTGGACCAAATGTGTTACCTAAAAAAAATGTCCAAGACTAATTTATCATTTAGGCACTTAGAAAGAAGTTATGAGGGAAAAGTTATTAAAACTACTTGGTGCTGAAAATTCAGGTATTATTGATTATTCTATATTATTTTTGTACTGAGGATGGCGGATTAGCACCAAGGGAGAAATGATACTTCATCTTTTCCACCAATCTTGTGTTCACTTTTTGTTATGATGAATATTTCTATTATGATTCCCGTTTTATTCACGAGTAGCTAAGTTTATTAGTTAGGGTTATGGAAGCCTTGTAGTAGGCAATCTATTACTTTAGGTTTTTAATTCCTTATAAATTGATTTGTTTACATCATACTCTTTTCGCTTATCTTGAATTCTCGTGGTTGCAAACATAGAGGATAAGCCTTAAAACACAACTAGTTCGATAGAAAGGTTGATGTTTAGAAAAGAGAGTAGTGACAAAAAAATAGGATTTCCAACCCCTATTTCATTTGTTAATGCCTTAACAGAATTAACTACTTGGAGATTTCGTATTGTTTTTGTAAACACTTTTGATTCTAGAGAACTGAAGTGAATTAGTCCTTGATGGTTGAGAAACACTAAGATTGTGTTATTAAATGCAATATGTTTCTCTGTAAGCATGATGCGTGTATGAACTCATAAAGCCCATAATTAGAAAGTATTGATAACAACAAGGTGGACATAACCCTAGTTTGCTATTTCTTTGTATTCAAACACTACACATCTCTTATCTTGTTACTCTGAAACTATAAATTTATGATCTAAATCAAATCCCCTACTTATTTTACGGAAACAAATGATTAAAAGTCAACTAATCTGCATACAACTTAATTAACACCATATTCCCTATGGGATTCGACCCCAACCTATTTGGGTTATATATTTGACAATGACTGCTTACTCTATTGTAAGATCCTCGTAATTTGGGAGTATCAAATTTTGGCGTCGTTGTCGGGGAATAAGGTTGTCGATTGAGTTTAGGTGTGTTAATTGACTTGTAGTTAAGTTTCCTTATTTTACATTTATTTGTTTTTTTTGTGCATTATAGCCTCATTTTTTTTATGCCATGAGCAAAAAGTTCAGGAGAGCCATTATTACCCTTTAATCCTGAACCTCATCTCATTGAAAGAATGGCTAGCCAACAGGAAGCTGAAAGATTTGCCACTTTGACTAATGCTCAATTAAATTAACAGAATATAGATAACCTAGGCGGGTACCTAATCTAGATGAAGAGGAACTGGGAGATGATGATTTAATTGACCTGGCTAATAGGAGGCATGTAGCGGGAGTAGTTGCACCTGTAAATTGAAATCATCCATTCAAAAGAAGACTAGACCACCAAGCTGTGCAGTTTGATATTAACAATGATGAGGATGATTTATATGGAACTGGAGCTACAGGGGAAATCATTCCACCACCACTATCTCCTTGGGTGAAATTCAACATCACCAGTACTATAATCCAGCTACTGAATTTGAAAGGACTCTTTGGTGGATTACTTGGTGATGATCCAAATCTACATTCGGCGAATTTTATAAATATTTGTAAGTTGTTTGATAATATTAGAGTGGGACAAAATGCTATTCATTTGATATTGTTCCCATTGTCTCTGTCTGGAGAGGTAACTATGTGGTTGAATGAGCTGACTCCTAATTCTATAATAAACTAGAGGCAATTAAAAGAAGCTTTCCTAGAAAGGTTCTTTCCACCTTCCAGAATGTTACAGTTGAGAGATGAGATAAATAACTTTAGGCAATTGGCTAATGAAGCTTTGCATGAGACTTAAGCGAGGTTTAAAAAGAAGTTGACTCAATTTCCAAACCATAAGATGACTGATAAACACTTGATAGAAACCTTCTACAGAGCTTTAACTCACTTACAAAGCCAATGGCGGATAATGCTGCAGGAGGAGCTTTTATGGAGTTCATCTTTACTAATACTGCAGACATGTTAGAAAGAATCACTAAGACAAGTAGAGCTTGGCATACTAAAGATTCTATGGTAGTAAGTAATACTGGGTCTAGTGTAATATCAGTATAGTAGCATAGGAGATAAGATAAGCATGATCAGGAGATGGCTTACATGAAAACCCCAATAGATCTACTCACAAATTATTTGCTATTAGGGAATATAGAAAAGGTAAAAGATATGGGGTCTTACGATAAGAGAGCTGAATCAAACATCGAGGAAGAGGCTAACTACTTGCATAACCAGGGGGTTTTCATATTGGTGGTCAAGGAAACCAAGGTTGGAACCCTCAAGGAGATTGAAAGAATAAAAGTGACAGGAGTGGACTGTATGTACCTCCTGGAAGTAGTAATAATGCTGCCACTAGTTCAGGCAAAATGTCCATAGAGGACATGATGGAGAAACTATTAAAGGGAGTTGAGGCGACCAATTCTGGGGTGACTACTATAAAGAGTGGCATATCTTTCATGATTCAACTAGTAAATTCGTACTCAACCACTATTAAACAACTGGAGCAGTAGATGAGTTAATTATCTGCAGCATTCAACCAAAGATAGAATGAGACTCTACTAAGTTATATAATTCAGAATCTAAGGATTGATGGATCATGTATGCTATTACTACTAGGAGAGATAAGATGTCATCTAGTTCAGGATTGGGAGCATCCCCTCATAGTGATGCGATAAAAATAGATTAGGAGATGGTTGATGAATCTTCAGTGGTACCTGTAGAGTTGGGAGGTTTGGAAAAAAAGAGTGCAGAAGTGGAACAATCACCTAATATGAAGCATGTTAGTGATGTGGAGTAAGGCATAAAAAAGGAGGTAAAGGTTACAACAGTTGAAATACCAAGGCCATCACCCCCATTTCCACAATGATTAAAGAAGAAAGAAGATGAAGGTAAGTTTAACAAATTCATGGCTATGTTGAAGCAATTGACAGTGAACGTGCCTTTAGTTGAAGCACTAGAATATATGCCCGGATATGCTAAGTTTATTAAAGATCTATTGATGAAGAAAAGAACTATGAGCTTTGAAATGGTAGACAATCTTCATCATTGTAGCGCTATTGCTACAAGATCTATTGTTCATAAGAAAGCTGATTTGGAAGTATTTACTATTCCATGTACTATTGGATCGCTAAATTTTGAAAGGGCCCTTTGTGATCTTGGGACAAGTATAAATCTTATGCCATTGGTGGTTTCAAGAAACTAGGTTTGGGAGATCCTACACCCATCAATCTGCGGCTTTTAATGGTAGATAGATCAATGAAAAGACTGATTGGTATTCTATATAATGTACTCGTTAGGGTGGCCGATTTTATATTTCCTTTCGACTTTGTAATTCTTGATTTTGAAGTGGACTTTGAAGTACCCATAATTTTAGGCAGGCCGTTCTTAGCAACTGGGAGAGTATTAGTTGACCTGGAGTCGAATGAGCTGAAATTTAGGCTCAATAGGAAAGAGGTTAGTTTTGAAGTGTGTAAATCTACAAAACAACAAAAAGATATGAGTGTTTTCTCAATCATTGATGCATTCTATGAAGATGAGGTACAAATGGTACCATCGATGTATCTTGACAAAGTTTGAGTAGTCAAGATAATCTAGTCATGCCATGATGTTAAATCAGGCGCTGCATGGGAGGCTACCCATGATTTTATTTTCATTTTATCATATTAAAAAAATATAAAAATAAGAGTCGATCCACGACCAAAACTATGGCACTTGGTGGGAGGCAACCCATCCTTCTAATCATTTTTAGTTAGTTTTGATTAAGTGTAGGTACATGAAGTACTAAGGAGGTGATTGGTACCAAATTCATTTTAAAAGTAAACTATATCAAAGGTGGCAAGTTTAGGAGTAACGGGAACATTACAGGTAAGTTGGAGTGGTCAAATATGTAAGCTTGAGTCATGATTCGTGTTAGAGTTATGACCTAAATTATGTTAATACGACCCCAAAAGTTTTGTGGTATGACTTTATTTTGTGATTTTCAATGAGGTCTGTGGTGGTAGCACAGGGATCGGGCCGATAGGCCTGATCCCAGATCCTACCATTGACCTCGATGAGGGTGCGGGGGTGAAGCCCCTGTGATATGGACCTTTCCTACTACCTTAATTAGGAGATAGTGTGGGCGTTGAAACTGCCTAAGTCATGTTATCCCTTGTGCAGTGCCCAAAGTTAACTAGGCTATGCATTGTGCGTCGCCTAACACATAGCCTACGCCCATTGACTCACTTATGCATTATGTTGAGCGGCGCATAACAAAACATGAGTGACATGATTTGCGGCACACATCTCTCTTTAGGCGATTTCTTGTGCGGTGCATAACTTAACGTGTAGGCTCACTGGTATAATTAGGCTTTTGGTTGAGCGATGCATACTTTAACTTAAGCATTTGGTTGTGCAACACACACTTATGATTAGGCGATAACTTAGGTGGAGCTTAACATAAAGCATGCGTCCACTGCCTAAGGTATGCGATAACTTGTGCGGATCAAAGGCTAATTTAGGCGATAAGTTGGGTGCCGCAAACCACTCTAATTTCAACATAATATCCAACTTTTCATTGGGTCAACCAAACCCAGATTTCATCCTTTAAATAGACTCCACGCCATAAATGCCCAAATTCACCCTTATTTCACCCCTAAGCCGTACAAGATTGTGCTCTCAACATTCTCCTTGTCCTTCAAGGTTATTCTTTGCTTAACAATCTTAAGAATTCCCCCTTATTTCCTCAAACTTCTATATTCAAGGTAAGTTTACTTTCTTAATCCTTAGTTATTGTGATTATATGTTATAGTTAATTTATTTCTTGAGGATTATGAATTAAATTCTTGCCATGGTTATGTCAGAAAAGGGTTTTAAACATCTTGGGAAGATAAAAACCATTGTTGTAGTGGACATTATTATTGTAGTACTTTGAGCTTTTGCATATGATTGAATTATTCATGACTAACGTAGTTTAGTTGTGTGGCCATTATTTCACAACTTACTTGATGGAACATAATGTTGGTTAAATCGTGTGAAAGTGATGGTGTTTTGTGTATATTGATATGTTGAAGCTCTAAGACATAACTTTGTTCAAAAATTACTTCATTAAAGTAAAATTGGTGGAATTGAAGTGAGTGAATTATATTGTGACTAATACTGGTGCACCATATCAAAGTGTATGTTGGCGAAGTCTGAGTACTTGACAATAACACTTAATTAGTATATACTAACAAATTAAGTGTGGGCTGGTGACTTCACCACCTTCATCTTAATTATAGTTAGTTTTATTATGTATGGCTGTTCACCACCTTCATCTTAATTATAGTTAGTTTTATTATGTGTGGCTGACATGGATGATGTGATGAATACAGGAAAAATGGCTCCGATGATGATCTCTATGCAGGTGGCATGACTCCTAATGTGGATGAGGAGTACTAATAGCTAGGTTCTTTATCTTGTTATTTACACTGGGGACAGTGCTAAGTGTGGAGTGGCTGGTTACTTTGCTACTTGTTTTGTAAGAAAATAGGACATTCTCCTTAGTATACTTCTGTGATAGGATTAGTTATTTTGTTTATTTTATTTCTTGTTAGATGTTTGTTTGATTTAGTCATAATTAGGTGCTTTTCTTGATGATGGATAGATGAAGACTGTCTTACGAGAAAATGAGTCATTTACTTGCATGTAACTGTTCTTATGGATCACATGACATTATAACATAAGTATGTGATGGATCATTATATTTGAAACACCTAGGCACTAGTTGTGACTCTTGTTGTGATTGTTGGTTTTATTTAAATTTATTTAATTATTACGTCGAGAATCTATAATTCTCCTAATTGAGTTCACCATATGCCATGAGTGTGTAAGACTGTTGTATATTCCTTATTGTAACAGATGCTAAAACTTGCCTTGTGTGTGTGCAAAGTAACATAAAGATTGTTAGTTTAGGAGATGATTTAGGCATTTCTTTGATAGCCATTATTCATGCCTTCTTTTGACCTACCTTTGTACATTATCTTAGCTAACCTCGTTGAGCCTTTAGCTTGTTCTTTTGTTAGCCTCATATGTAGCCTAACCCATTCTTTAATAGACCGTAATTTGATCCAAAATCTCCCAACCATTTTAATGTAAAATCAATTTGAGTTAGGAGTTTGACAATAAGAAGAAAAAGGTAAAATTGATGCCCCAAAGTCTATTTATTGGCATGTGAAATTGATGTGGTTCGGAATAGTGAAAATTGTTAAAAAAGTTCCAAATTTTATCTCGGATATGTTACAATAAACCTGTTTTGGCCTTGGTCCTTCTTGGACATTGTGCACCTCAACTAAGGCAAATAGCTTAAGTTAAGGGTGGCTATCATAGGGGTGCATAACGTGAAATGGGTACAAAAAATATATTAAAAGAGCTACATACTTCCACCATAGTGTTATTAATTGACTTTAATTGGATGGGGTAAAAACAAAAGATATGGATAGAAGAAAGTGGTGTAAATTGGTTGTTAGAAATTGGTCTTAGTTACATATTGTATTGTATTAAAGCGCTTAGGGAAGATAGTCACTATTTTTGGACAAAATAGTTCCTACCCATCCTTTATCCTGTATTACAACTCGTAAAAGACCTATTTGGTCCTAATCTTAGCATTCTGATATTAGTGGAGCATTACACTACGGGAAAGCATATGGTCATCAATTGTAATTTGAGAATTCTTTGTGAGAGTTAGCGCAACTTGATTCTTGTACCCATTTTGTTAGAAATTGCATGATTGTGAGTGATTATGGATAACTTTCTTGTTGTGAGGGCACATGGTTGATGAAGGCTGGGTAATTTATATGATTTCTTTGCTTAAACGGTATGCATAAATTTGCCAACTTAATGAGTCTATTCTTGAGGGTAGGTTGTCTCTAGTAATGATTCATGAATTTACTTCTTTTTTATAATTATTGTGTGAGCCTATTTGAGCATCTTGTTTTTTCTTCATACGTGTTAACACTTGTGTAGTATGCTTAAATGGATAAGTTGTTTGAGGACGAACAAAGCTTTAAGTGTGGGGTGTTGAACTTGGGCACCATAACTTACCCATATTTTAGCTAAGTTTGGAGAACTAAGTGCCTAGTTTCTTATGTTTTACTCTACTTCTATGTAATTGAGCTAACCAATATGATTAGCATGATTTCAGGTATTAATGAGGTAGATGGATAAATAATGGGACTATGGAATGCTGATGGCATATGAAACAAGAGAGAGTAGCAGTATGGATCAAATGTGGTTCCTAAAAACTATGTCCAAGACTAATTTGTCATTTAAAGTTAGTCTAGAGACTTAGAAGGAAATTATGAGGAAAAAGTTATTAAAACTACGTGATTCTGAAATGTCACGTATTATTGATTATTCTGAATTATTTTTATACTAAGGGTGGCGGCTTAGCACCAAGGGAGAAACGCTACTTTATCTTCTTCGCCAAGATTGTGTTTACTTTTTGGTATGATGAATATTTCTATTGTGATTCCCGTTTTATTCATGAGTATCTAAGTTTATTAGTTAGGGTTATGGAAGCCTTGTAGCATACAATCTGTTACTTTGGGTTTTGAATTCATTATGCATTAATTTGTTTACATCATACTCTCTTCACTTATCTTGAATTCTCGTGGTTACAAACATAGAGGATATGCCTTAAAACACAACTTGTTCGATAGAAAGGTTGATGTTCGGAAAAGAGAGTAGTGACAAGAAAATAGGATTTCCAACCCCTATTTCATATGTTAATGCCTTAACAGGATTAACTACTTTAAGATTTCGTATTGTTTTTGTAAATACTTTTGATTTGAGAGAACTGAAGTGAATTAGTCCTTGATGGTTGAGAAACACTAGGATTATGTTATTAAATGCAATACATTTATCTGTAAGCATGATGGATATATGAAATCGTAAAGCCCATAATTTGAAAGTATTGATAACTACAAGGTGTACATAACCCTACCTTGCTATTTCTCTGGATTCAAATACTACACATCTCTCAACTTGTTACTTTGAAACTATAAATTTATGATCTGAATCAAACCCCCTACTTATTTTACGAAAATAAATGATTAAAAGTCAACCAATATGCATACAACTTAATTAGCACCATATTCCCTGTGGGATTCGACCCTAACCTAGTTTGGTTATATATTTGACAACGACCGTTTACACTCTTATAAAAGAGTTGTAATTTACCTGTATCAATATACCATGCCGGGAAAGAGAACCGGATTTAGCATACATGTAAAAACTTAACTTGGGTTGTGTAGCTTGACCACCCTAAAACCACCCAAAGGATATATAGGTCCATGTTACCCCCTGAACGGGACCTGGTGTATGTAGTCACACAAACTAGAAATATCATAGGGGTCGGGGATTCCATTATATCCTTCTCCCCCAATGATACATATACACTAGTATAAAATTAGGGGATTCCCATGTACCCTACAAGTATATGGTCTCTATGACCATCCTTCATGTCAGAAAACATGAGTTTCCAGTCTCCATCTATCGGACTCACACCTTCATGGTTAGCTATCACAACCCCCTATTATTGCCTAATGAAAATATTTAGCACATAACCAAACCACCAATTCCAGGATTCAATTATCAAGGATTTGTGAACTGGTATTGTCATACCAACTATAGCTTGCACGCAAGGTCATTATCCAACACTTAAGGGATTCAGATATACTCCACATGATTTTCAATAAAACTAAAGCCATGGCCTCCAAGGCCTTTCCAATCCATTTAAAACCAACCAAACCAATTTAAGTTCCATTACCATATTATGCAATGCAAATATTTCAATTAAAGTCAAACTATGTGACAAAATCATTTCATTGATGTTTTAACAAACATATTGAGGGCATATAGTTTCCAAAATCAAAACCAAGTATCAATTGGCCATTCCCATGCAACCACATGATCAAAACATAAGTAAAACATGAAAAGCCATAAGAAAACATGGGAAAACATTATCCAACCAAGACCAACAAAAACTTCCAACATATATTTCAAAACCAAATCAATACCACAATATTACCATAAAAACCATTCTTTAAAACATGCTTTTATTTAAACTAACAATGAGGGGGAGTAACATTCCTTAAACACCAAGGAAAATGGGGAGAAACCACCATTGAGAGCCATAATTTGTCACCTTGAAGAAACCTTATCCTCTTTTTGAACCAAGAGCTTGAGAGAGATTTAAGAGTATTTAGAGAGTGTTTGATTGAGAATAGTAAGTTAAGAGAGATTCCAAAGGCGTTTTATATCATGGGGTCAAAAGGGGTTAAGAGGAGAAATGTCCAGAATACCCCTAACTTAAACTGTAAAAATTCCCATAGGTGGGTACGATTGGAATCCTCAACTTGTACCCATATCATAAGAATGGTATACTCCAATCGTATGCAAGAAAGAAAGTTAGACTCCACATTTTGTCCAATATACGACTTCCTTGCGTAACTCGTATTATCACCATATGACTAGTACCCCTAAGTCGTACCCTAGGAAGAACACCAAAGGCTAGCTATTGGATAATATATGATTTGGACCCTATCTCTCGTTACATCAGCATATGACTCGTATGGAGTCTTCTCGTACCTTGGACAGAACATGGCCAATATCATACTGACCAACATAAGACTAGGGTCCCTAGACCCATACCCATATTATACGACTAGTATGGTGAGTTGTATGATCAACAGAATGCTCAAAACTCAAGAAATTTTCAAGGACCGAAACCCAGGGTGTTTCCCAGTACCTTGACTTAATTTATGTTATCTCATATTTTATCATTCTTATATCATGATTTAGCTTCGTCAGATTCCTACTGAGTACCAGTTATTCTGGTACTCATACTATACTTCTATTATTTTTTAGTTAAGATCTGAGTACTAGTTACCGATGTTGATATGAGTTCATATTGTGTTGATATTTTGGAGATCAGGTGAGCTCTTAGAGTTCGAGTCACCCATTTTCTTCTATATTACTGTTATTCAGTCTTTTGTATCGAGACAGATATTGACTATTTCTAGACTTTTAGGTTGTATTATTGACATCAGATGCTCTTGTACTGACTGTACCAGGTTTTGGGATTGGAATCGTACTTGACTATCTTATCTTTTTAGACTTACATATTATTTAAGTGTGTTGTTCATTTTTTCCTAAGTTTGGCAAATTCCTACCAAATTAACCCATTGTGTTAGCTTTGGGCTATGGTTCCGCTTATCTACTGGTGGGTTTTATAGGTGTCATCATGACTCATAAATTGGATTGTAACAAATTGGTATCAAAGCCAAGATTTACCGATATTGTTAGTATAAGAGTAAGTGTCTAGTAGAGTCCGGTGGATCAAAATGATAACGTCTGTTTTGTATCTTTGGAAGCCTATGGAACATCTTTAGGATTTCATCACTTCTTTCATTCATGTGCTAAGATTCTGTGTTGGTTTGTCTAGTATTTTTCGACTTTAATCTATTGTAGATCGCCAAGACACATGCTATTGCTATACGTGATGAGGGTCCTGAGATAGATCCTAGGGATCCTACTCCTGTTCATGGACTACTTAGAGATCGTGGATAGCCGCGGGATGTGTCCCCAGCTAGGGGCCAAGATAGACCACCTTCCCTAGACCCTATTCCTTCTCCTAAGCCAGAGATTCTTCCACCAGCGGTGGGCTAGGGACAAGCTCAACATCCACCTGAATTTATTCCTTCTTCATTGGTTTAAGATTTATTGATTCAACTTTTATGGATAGTTGGTGGTGTGCCATCTGATAGTGCATAAAATACTAATCAGAGTGCTATGGGAGTGAAAGCATAGCCTATAGCTATGGCTTGTAGAGTCGAGGTTTCTTCTGCACTGGTAGTTGCTCAGTCAGTGGTTTCTCAACCTTCTATGTCTTCTGAGAAGCAGAAGAAATTAGGTATATTCTTGAAATTGGCTCTGCCAAGGTTTTCTGGTGCACCGAGCGAGGATACATATGAGTGTCTAATTACTTGTGAGGATAGGCTTCATGGTTTGAGCCTTGTAGAGACTTGTGGTGTGGATTACACCATATTTCAGTTGGACTTGTCTTCTCGTCATTGTTATGATCCATTTTTGAAAATTCTAAAATGTCTCATAACTTTCTGGCAAAAATAAAAAAGTTTATTTGATTTATTTTAAAAAAATTGACTTTGAGTCGCCGCTTAATTTTAGAAAAATAAAGAAACCATTTAAAAAAAGGTAATATTGAAAGAAGACCTTTTAAAAATAATCAGAGTCTAGGTAAGAGTTCAAGTAAATTCGAAAGAAGGTGTTAGCCACTTTCAAAAATCCACAAAGTGTGGTTCTCGACGGATTGAACTTGTTTGGCTAATTTTAACAAAAGATTTCTTAAGTTGTAAACAAATCTTGAAATTATTTTGGATAGATCTTGAATTTATTTGAACATCTTTTCTTGAATAGAATTTATTTGATACTAATCCATTTAATTTATTCTAAGTGATAAAATGAACTAAACATCAAATTTTCAAAAAAATTCTAACTTTAACTATTTTATCCGCATTAAGACTTGAGGCTAAATGGTTAACCCAACTTCTTAAACTTGGATTTTTAGTCGGTAATAACTATGAAAGGATATAATTAGATCCTTAAGTTATTCTTTGAGCTTAAGTTTGCCTAAAATAGTTAAACTAAAAATCAAAAACATTAAATACAACATAAATGAATAATTTCAATATAATTTGCTCCCCGAGGATTTGTCTAGATTAAATTAAATTACAAATAAATAATTAAATTAACTACAAGTAAATAAAGGAAGAAAAGTGATATTTTGGGCCTCTTTATGACCCATTTTCAAATCTGCCCATGTTTTGGGCCTATTTAAATGGACCTTTTTAGCCCAATTTCAACAGTATACCAGCTGTATATCAGCTACTCTTTTTCAAGGTTTTGTCTGTATACACACAGTATATCAGCTTGCAACTTTGTATACAAGCTTCCCTCTTTCATATTTTACTTCCTCTAACTTGTAGATCAGCTTCCATCACCTAAATATAATCTATTTATTCTGTAGATCTTTGTATGCATCCTTGATCTTTATGATTTTTAGTCCATTTTTGGACTTTAGAAGAGGCTTGACTCAATGCTATTGAGGCTTGACCTAGATGATATACAGGGATGAGAGATCATTTGGACTCGAGGATGATTTTCCATGCACAAAAGGAAATAACGGTCGGGCAACTCTACATTATATAAATGCTTTAGAAAAAATGGTTAAAGTAAATGATGGAAATGCTTGATAATCAAACTGTGACTATTCTTCATACGCCTTCAATCCCATTTATAGTATAACAATCTTTAATAGGTATACTAATCTTGATAACCCTACTTAAGCAATTTATGTCAACTAATTGACTATGATTAACACTTAAAATAAAAATGAAATGAACAAAAATAAATTGAATAAAAGTTCATAGGGAGTTAAGAAAGTGTGAAATTAGTTCTTGAAGCTTAGGAATTTGCCCATATGCATAAATAATCATAAAAACTCCAGCAATATTGAGAATACCAAACTCACACTAAAGGATAAAAAAATGTAAATCATCACATAAAAAGCCTGTGAATGTAAAAAATTTCATTGTCTTTGTATAGTAAGGATGTAATAATGGAAGGTTCAAATGAACCACAACATATTGAAAAATAAATAAGGAAAACACAACAACAACCTGTTACTAATTTACTGTCCATACAATGTTAGGTGGAAACGTCAAATTAAAAATTTCACTTTAAAATTATATTGAATATAAAGATAGCTTTAGGCATTAAAACAATGATAAACTTTCACATAAATTCACTAAAGCTTACAACTTCTCATCAATGACTTGAAACCAACTTTAATTTATCAAACAAAAAGTAGTCCACATAGTAAGTAAAATGTCACACATATAGAAGATAAATACTAGAGTTGAAATCTTTACACAGATTCAATTATCAAATTGGCTCATAACAACATTAATTCAAACCTTAAAAAGATCATATATTGAAAGCATTCAAGCATAGAATATAAGAAACGTGAAAGGATGAGGTTTTCACCTCAAAAAATATCATACCATGATAGATTCTTAGGGTTCTAAAGAATCTGATAGTGAAGTTGATGATGATCAATTTATGGAAATGGGTGATTTTGATCAGGAGGAAGCAAGGAAGGATAAAACAATTTTTAGGTAAGTTTACTTGAGCTCAAAGATAAACTTCATCTCATCTGTAAGAAAAAGTTGATCACCTGGGTGGTCTATTCGATTGATAAACTTCATAACCTAACTTCTAAAAAAAATTAGTTACTCAATTCTTTTTTCTATCTATAGTAGGAATTCATAGACACCGAATAAAGAAAGATCTCTATGGAAAAGGAAAATTATACTCCAAGCAAATAGGTTAACCGACATATTTCAACCATCCCAGCTTTAAAATCTAAAATTATAAAGCTTTAATAATAAGGGAAAAAGCAATGTTAGAAATGATTATCAAAGAATTGCGTCAAAACTTATACAAAGAAAAGATGATAGTTTTAAAGAGAAAAGGTATGAATTCTTAATCAAGAAAATTCTTTATTAAAGATAGATCTAGAAAGAGCTAATAGGTGAACTTAATCATCAAAAATTGTAAATAATCTAAGCAGAAGAACCCACAATGAAAAATAGACTAGGATCTTACATAGAAACCACTATTTCAAAGGATTTATTTTATCTTTATGGCAAATGAGGACATTCTACCATTAAGTGTCCTAAAGGTAATGAAAGGATGAAGAAAAATTTTAAGTTTGTTAAATAGACATATTTCAAACCTTTCGAAAGAAACAAGAACTCCTCATGAGAAGATGAAAGAACTTGGTTCATATTTTCTGAAATAGCAAGGATTCTCCTATCAAAAGAAATAGGTAAACCAACCAATTGCCACTGTAGGCTAGAAAAAAATTCATTCACTCCAATGATTATAATAAAAGACATAGGCTTGTGTTGTTGCATCAATCTAATCTCTAAGCTATTTTTATAGTAGAAGTGAAAGGCAACAAGTGATATTAAACCATGGATAGTTCTTGCTTATTACACATGACTAAAAATAATCAAAAATTCTATTTACTTATCTTTGTAGAAGGAGGATATGTATTCTTTGATGATGAAAAATGAGGGGGTCATTACTGTTATAGGAAAGATAAGAGGAACTGAAAATAAAGATCGAGAGGAAGTTTATCATATTGATGGGCTAAATCTATAATGACTCTCTAGGTAATTTATTTAATTGTCATATATTTTTCGTATTTAGAGATTTCTTTTAGCTGCCCTAGGTCATTTAAAATATGCTAGAATTGATAGTTTTGTTATCATGAAGTTCATTTGGTTTGAAAATCCATTTCCATAATTAGGATCTTTTGATATTGAGAAATAGGTCTCAAACCAAAACATCAGTTAAATGGCTTCAGATATTATTTATGATGTTCTCAAAAACTCTAGAACATCAATCTAATACATAAGGAACCTTGGTCCAGGTTTTGATGGTTCCAATCTTTTTTCAGCTATTAGATTGAATATGTAAAAACAACCCTTGGGTTATGATACCAACTTTTTATCAAAGTAACCTCGGTTGGAATTTTGAGCGCACCATTAATTTTGGAATATCAAATTCTGCAGGATTTCATAGTTTTTTTTGCATTCACACAATTTTGAATGAATCTTGAGGGACTAATAGGCATATTTACAACTTGCCAAAGTTGCTGGTGCAAGGCAAAAAAGGTCTTTTATTTATGAGGGCCATGATTTTTTACCTCTGTATTTGTAGGCTAGCCTTTGCATTCATAAAGAGGTGGCTCGACAAGCCAGTCCATCCTTCTTCTTTGAAATTATGGTGGACCAGCCACACTCATGAAGGTCTGTCTAGGCTTAGGCAGACACCTGCTTTAGCAGTATGCATCCTACAATCTTAAAGGTGGGATTCCTAGTAGTATATATATTTTCTTCATTATTTTTCTCTAGTTAATCTCTAAATATTACAACTATTAAAGCTATAATGAGCTTTAATATCATGGGATATTGGTATTTTTGAGCAGGGATTTGTTTAGTATCGTGTTTGTGGGACCTTTACCTTTGAATCCAATTAACTTTTATGCAATTTTTCTATTAATTATCTATTTTAAATATTTAGTTTAGATTGTTGTTGGGGCTAGTTTTGGGTTGTTTAAAGCTTGTATTTAGCTAGAATTCCATTGGCTAATGATCTTTGATCTATCTAGGATGCTGTGACAATTTCAATTTCATGATTCGGCAAGTAGGCCTCACATGGTATTTTTTGTATGATTTATGACTTGGAGCATTTATCCATCATATGGTTATTCTTTTCTTGTCTTGGTATGTGGATTATTATTTTGTTTTTGTGGTAGCTCTCGAAAGCATTTCGAAAAAGGAAAGCTCAAGTTTATAGAATTCAATAAGAATTCAGAGGCGTCCTGGTAGGCTAGGCTTACCCAAATTTTAAATTAACTATAATTATGATTTTAGTATTCTATTTTGCTAGTTTTGGGCAGGAAATTTTAGCTCAATTATCATTTTTATTTTTATTCATTATTAAGACTATTAGGGTTCTATTTTTGTAGATTTAAGGTCTATCTCCCCTAGTGTAGTGTGGTATCATTTGGTAACGCTTGGATTAGTGCTACTTGTACCTTGAGATGGGAATGGGTAGACTTATACTACACCCAACTAGGCTTTGGCCTAGGTGCCATTATCGTAAACCCATAGTTTACTCCACTACCCTTTTAGCTAACATACTTAGCATTAGGTTCATTTAGTATTAGTTAGACTATTTACTACCACTTTAGCTTTTACCTTGGGTTGGGTTTGACTTAAACTTGATATCCAATATACGATTTATTGATACCATCTTTATAAGCTCAAGCGCGATACTGACATTGATTACAACTATGATTTGATTACTATTTACTAGCTCCAGTATGATTTCGGTATTGATTACGAGTTTGGTTCGATAATTATGGGGTCTTTTTTTTCAATACATAGTAAAGGTATTATAAGTTTTGATTCAAGTCTAGCATCTATTTAGAATTATGGTTGTCATGATATATTATTGATCATGGTTGTTACAGTAATTTTGGTAGTGGTGTTGAGTTTTACTATACATGACTTATATAAGGCATCTTGTTATCATCCACTATATTTCAATTCAAATCCAATTTCTAACCTCTTGTTATAAGTCACTAGTTTTAGTTCAAGTCGAGTACATATTTGGTAGTTTCATTAGTATGTGGGATCACAAAGTTACTTGTAACTATTTACATTATTGGTTATTTTTATTTCTATATTAGTTTACTAGTGTCTATACCTACTGGCTTATGTAGGCTTGGTAAGGTTAATTGTTGTCTCCTGTGTGGGTTTGGGGCTTATGAGGCCCCGGCTAGGTTGTAATTAGTGCATTTCTCATACTGTTTTGGTTATTTACTTCCTTTTATCATACTTATTGAGTTTAATAGATATATACAATATTTATCCCATTACAATATTGACTTGTCTTACGTACTTGCATTATATTTATGATTTTAATATATTTAAACTAAGTTAACCGATGATGCCTACTGAGTATCCATTACTTAGGAACACATACTGCATTTATGTATCTTTTCCCTATTGTAGATTTAAGTACAAGTGACTGGTGGTGACACTATTCTCAGGCCAAATTATTGATCTAGAGATGGGGTGATCTTTTAAGAGTTGAAGCTGACCCGCCCTCTATTTTTTAGTTATAGTATTTTTAATCCAATATTACTAAATATATGTATATTTTGGATAGTATCTAGTACTCATTTTTCTTTTGCAGTGGTTCTAGTACTTACCTTACCAAGTCTTTAAAGGGATTCTTTTTGTTGATTATGTCCTATCCTTCTCTTGTAAAACATATTATGTAGATATATATTTCCCTACAACAACATATATTATTGTTGTATTGATTCTTTTTTGTTTCCTTACTTCCTTTCTATTAAACCATTACTTGTCATACCAGGCAACGGCTTGGGTTACCTACTGGTGGTATAAAGTAGGTGCCATCATGGCATAAGGATTGGGTCGTGTTAACTTTGTATCAGAGCATAGATTTCACTAGTATTATTGATATAAGAGACAATGTATAATAAGTTCCAGACGTCGATATCCTATCTTTGAGATGGTACTAAAAAACCCTAGGGTTTGGCCTTTGAAATTTTCCTAAGCTTTGAGCTCACTGTTCTTTTAATGACTCATCATATGAGTTGTATGGTGTGGGTACGAGTCAGATCACCCTAGCCATAAGGAGTCCAGTGGATGGTGGTTAGGTTTTTGTTGTGGTTATGGTTTGGTGGTACGGGTCATTAGGTGTTGTGATGGGTAGTTAGGATGATCCTTCATCAAATCAAAAACTTAGTTTCTTGACTTGGTTTAGAGTACGAGTTTTTCACTAAGAGCTGTATGGATAGGGTATGAGTGGTAAAGTTGAATCGTATGTTGTTCAGTGTCAATCCCTTTGGATTTTGTGTTAGGTACGACTAGGACATACAAGTCGTGTAGTTTGTTAATGAGTAGGATCAATGAGTTATATGGTGGATAGTGTGTGTGTGTCTAATTTACTATAGTGGTGACAAATCAATGGTGAGAGTCGTATGTTGTGGTCACGAGTCACGGGATCTACTCGTAACCACCTACGATATTTCTATATTTTTAAGTTGGGGAAATTTTGGACATTTGCCCTTTTTAACTTTCTTTGATAGCATAACTTAAAACACCTTTTGGGAATTTATTAACCTATTATTCTCAATGAAACAGTCTTATAATCTCTCTAAAAATCTTGGTTCAAGCAAAGGCTAGGGTTTTCTAAAAATAATCATTTAACCTTTCAAGGGTGGTTTCTCTTCGTTATCCTTAGTGTCTAAGGCATGTTACTCCTCCCTTATTTATATTTTACAAATAACATGTGTTTTAATGTATGATTTTAATGTTATTATTATGATTTAGCAATAAAGGTTAGGCATTTTTGGTGTTCTTGGTTGAATAATATTTCTCATGGTTTAATTATGTTTTCTTTAATGCTTTTTGTATGATTTTGACATTTTGGGATGCATGTAAATGGTAAATAGATTTTGGGGTATTATGGATTCCCCAAATTTCTTGGTTATGGTTTTGAAACTTATGTGCCCTCGACCTATTTGTTAAAATGCCAATGAGAATGATTTTTGTCACATAGTTTGATTAACCCTGGAATCTTGTATTGTATAAATGGTAAGTGAAAAATGAATTTGTTATGGTTTGATTTCATATGGATTTGGAAAGGCTTGGGGGGCTATGGTTTAATTATACACGGTTTTGGTTATATTTAAATTATTGTATTCTAATTTGGTTTAATTATTTATATGGCATGGTTGGGATATACTTGCCAACTCTAACTTTCTTATGAGGATACTAATCATTAATTACTAAGAAAAGACTCCTTGGTAAATTGTTTTAAATTTGTAATTGGTTTTAATATGGGCTTAAATGGGGTTGTGTAGCAAAGCTGTGGAAGGTGGCGTTCCCCGGGGGACCAATACTTGAAAATCATGTTTGCCGATGTGAGGTTTTGTTATGGTGATTGTGTACATCTGCCACCCTTTATATTTTAGGAGATGTACAAGTCATTTCAGGTTATTCTTCAATTCGTGCAGCTAACACGCACCGGGGCCCTTTCAGTAGAAGAAGCTAAACCCATATAGCTCGTGGGTTGACATCTAGGATGACAAAGCTACATAGTCCAGGTTAAGGTTTTAAATACATGCTAAACCTTCTTCCCTACCCCATTATGGTACATATATTTATATATGTGGTTGGATATGGTTATTTGACTTTTTTTGATAATGATATTTTTTAATCTTTATTTTCGAGTTCATGCTAGATTTCACTCTACTAACCATCTTCGGGCATTGTATCCCCATGAGATGCATGAATCATCCATACTACCATTCCTCCTGCTTAGTGACTTTGATTCAAGGACTATTTTGAGTCAAACTGAAGTTGTGAGGTTCCATACTCCGGAAGACTCCATTTCATTGTATGGAATTATTTTCACTATTTTTGTTTCATGGATTTTTGTTTTTGCTATGGTCGGGGGCATGTCCTAATCAGATGTTCTTTGATTCTGGTTAGAGGCTTTGCAAGACTATAATAGGCGTGGGCGGTGTTGGTATTAGTGTCAACCTTTACATTGGTATTGTCATTACGGCTGACACTGGTTGGAAATTTGATTGAGGTTATTGGATTATGATTATAGACAATATTTGATGATTTCAAATTATGAATTTTTTTATCTTGTTATATAATTGAAATTCATCCAACATAGAGTGCAGGGTTGTTATGGTTGGGAATTGGAGGCTGTCTGTAATCCTGCTAGACTTGAGATGCCCGACATAACTAGGACTTATATTGGGTCATGTTAGATTGGTATTAGAGCCCTAGCTTCATGGTCAATTAGGTGTCTGACAAAGTCATGCCCTAGTTATGGAAAGTGAAGGTCCTGGGGAGACCAATACTAGAAACTCATGTTTACCGATGTGAAGTTTTTTCATGGTGACAGCATGTATGATGTCAAACTTTATATTTTGGGAGATGTACTAGTCATCTCAGGTTATTCACCAGTTTGTGCAGCTAACACGCATCAAGGCCTTTTCAACTAGGGAAGTTGAACCCATATAGCCCTTCGGAGAAAATTATGAATGATAAAGCTAAATTGTCCAGGTTAAGATTTTAAATTCATGCTAAACCTTATTCCTTATCCTGTAATGGTGTATATGTGGGTATATGTGATTGCATATGGTTATTTGACTTGTTTTTGAATACTAAAATTATTTTATCTTTATCTTTGAGTTTATGTTAGTGTTTAATCCGCTAATTATGTTTGGGCTTTGAATCGCGATCTGATGCAGGAACCGGCCACACTACAATTCCTCCTACTCAGTTACTTGGATTCGGGGACAACTTTGAGTCAGAATGAAGTGGTGAGCTTCCATACTCCATAAGACACTATTCTATATTATTGACTTCTTTTCATTATTGTTGTTTCTTGGGTTTTAGGTTTGGGTATGGTCGGGGGCATATCCCGACTGGATGTTCTTTTATTCTAGTTATAGGATTTGTCAGACTATTATAGGCATAGGCAATGTCAGTATTGGTGTCAACCTCTATATTGGTATTGGCATTAGGGTTGGCACCAGTTGTATATTTGGTTAAGGTTGTTGGATTATGATTATAGACTTTATTTGATGTCTTATAATTATGATTGTTTTATCTTTTTATATATTCGAGACTAATCAAAAATAGGGTGCAGGATAGTTATGGTTGGGTATTGGGGGCGGTCTTTGATCCTATCTGTACTTGAGGTGCCTGACACGACTAGGACCTGGTCTAGGTCTTGTCATCTACAAAACATACTTAGAAAAATCTCATCTTTTTTGTTCAATTCCATGTGTTGTGTTGGGATTATTTTATAAAATCCTTATTTGTTTCACTCTTTTGGTGATATTTAGAATGAAGGGGTACGATAGTTGAGTAGTAGGACACCAAGTCGACTGCTAGAGCTCTAGCTAGAGGCATAGGTCAACCCTGAGGTAGAGGGTAGGCTAGAGTTGCTTCCCTTGTTTAAGATCAGGATAGGGAGCCATCACCAGACCTTATTATTGCTCATGCACACAAGATAACTCCAAATATTCCACTACCCAACTATAGATGGTCGGGGCGAATCGAAGCCCAACCTAAGTTGAAATTATCATCATTTTTTATGGGTTATTGATTCAGTTATTAGGGTTAGTTTGTAGTACATTGATCGACGAAGATTAGCCAGCAATATAAGGTGGTATTAATTATCGGGTGCAACTACAATAGTGACTCCTAACGCAGATGTTTTGCATGCACCAATAGTTCTATAGCTGATATTAGCCCATCCAGTTATGTCTCTGATCGAGAAAAAGATACCAAGCCAATTTCTGAGATTGACTCGCCCAAGTGTGTCAGTACCCTAGAGAGGATGCTTATGAGTTTCTTACCTACTGTCAGGTGAAGTTACATAATTTGGGTTTGGTTTAGTCATTTAGAGTGGATTTTTTAACAGATTAGTTATACACAACTGTACGGAGGTGGTAGATAGATTATCTTAATTCTAGGCTAGCTGGATCCTCATATATTATGTGATATCAGTTCTTGTAAGTTTCCTTGGGGAAGTATATGCCTCACAGCATGTGCGAAAAACTGAGAGATGATTTTTCTTCTATGAGATATGATTTTTATGTCTATGGCAGAGTATGAGGTGAGGTTTAATGAGCTATACTAACACACCACTGTGATTCTACCTATAGAGTATGAGCAAATATAATGATTTATTAGGAGTTTAGGACTATCGCTTAGTAAGGATACTCAATGTTTGGTGACTTTGGGAAGTTTTTATCTATTATTTCTAAGAATATGTATTCTCTAGAGGATTTAAATCACAATTCCCAAGGGGGAAGCTGCAAGAGACCCCATTATCAATGTAGTCTTTGTGTGTACCATAATGATTTATAGTTCAAGGGTTGAGGATATTATAGTAGGTATTCTTACTACAACCTTATCAATATTAGGGTCAGTATCATAAGCTAGTTTATGTTGTACTACAATTATCATATATGGGTCAGCCCAGTTAATATAGTACCAATGGTTAGAGTAGTGGTCAGTAACAAAGGGGTATTTTGTAAAGGTCATTGAGCTAAGGTGTCCATGCTAGATCAACAAAAAATTCAAAGTAGAGCAAAGTGCTAGGGGCAAGATATGATTATAGGATTGTTGTTTATTTTACTCAAGCACGTCCCCGTCATAGGGTGATAGATATTTTAGTTTAAGATGCGAAGTCGAACAGGGAAGTACCACCTATAGATATGGTTGGTGCATAAGGTTATTTGATTGATCCCTAGGGTTCCAATGATGGTCCTCAGGTAGTTAGGATAAGTGGTCGGTCAGGAACCCAATCTGGTAGATGGCAGTGCCATTTCTCTTCTCTACTATGTAGACAAGAGGGTGAGGCACCAAAATCTACAATCACCGGAATCACTTCAGTAATCCATTATCTAATATTTTCTTTATGTTATATAGGATCTAGCTTTTCATATATTTCTACATATTATAAAACACAGTTGGGTTTGTCTTTAGAGTCTTTATCATTGCCATTACGAGTAGCTACCCCAATAGATGATTTCATTTTTGTGGATAAAGAATATTGGTCATGTTTGGTGACTATTCAATAGTATGATATTTAGGATTATCTTATTGTGTTAGATATAGTGGATTTTGACTTAATTTTTGGAATGGATGAGTTATCCCCCTATAATGCAATTTTGGATTGCTTTACGAACATCGTTCCCTTAGTAATGTCTAGCATGTCCCTAGTTGTGTGGTAGAGGTCCATATATACATGTGCTAATGGATATTATTTCAAATATGAAGGATAGTACATTGATAATGAGAGGTTGTAAGTCATTCTTTCCTTATGTTTGGGATGTTTGTAATGTGAGTCCTTTGCTTGATTAAATGTTTTTTTCCATGGTATTCCCAACGTTTTTCCTACTGAACTACCTGGTCATCTTTCCGAGCGAGACATTAATTTTGCTATTAAACTTGAGTCGGTACCCGACCTATTTTTGTGGCTCTTGTCAAGGTAAATAAGCTAATTATTTAGGTATAGGATCTTTTGGGTAATGGTTTCATCAGATTGAGAATATCACCTTAGGGTTCTCCCATTTTATTTTTGCTAAAAAATGATGTCTCTATATTAATATGTATTGACTATAACTAGTTAAATATGGTTACGGTGAAGAATATGTATCCTATGCCTCATATCAATGAGTTGTTTGATCATCTTCAGTGTGGAATGACATTTCTAAAGATTGACTTGAGCTATATTTTCCATCATATAATAATCGTGACTGCGGATATCCATAAGACAACTTTTAGGACTTGATATGACCATTATGAGTTCTTGGTGATGTATATTGCATTTATTAATCCCCTAACAATATTTATGAATTTGATAAACTATATTTTTAGGATGTATTGGGACTTTTTCATATCAGCTTTATTGATAACATTCCAGTGTATTCAGGTGTAGGGAGAAACACGAGGAATATTTTAGGATTGTGCTCTAGTTTTTGAGAGATCATAGGTTTATTGTAAATTCTCATACTGTGAGTTCTAGACTAATTCTGTAAATATCTTTTTGCATGTGGTGTCTAAGTATTGCATTATGGTGGAACCGACAAAGGTTAAGTCTATTTGTGGTTGGACCAAGCCTATGTCTCCTACATAGGTTTGTAATGTCATTGGGTTAGCAATCTACTACATGCAGTTTGTCCAGAGCTTTGCTACTATTAGAACACCTATGACTAGATTTACCAGGAAGGAAATACTATTTGAGTGGTCTGAAAGTTGTGAGGTGAGCTTTCTAACGCTAAAGGATTTCTTACTTTAGATCCTATTTTGACTTCTCCAATTAAGGACGAGGGGTTCACTATCTACTGTGATTCTTTCATTGATTGTTTGGGGTGTGTCATAATGCTATGGTGATGTGTTATTCCATATGAATTGAGGAAACTAAAGATGTATGAGCTTAACTACAATACTCATGTTTTGGAGTTGGCTGTAGTAGTTTGAGGGCATTAGGTTTGGAGGCATTACCTACGTGGTATTTGTTGTAGGATCTTCACTAACCATCATAGTCTTCAATGCATTATAACACCGAGGGATCTTAATTTAAGGCAACATAGAAGGATTTAGTCTCTAGAGGACTTTGATATCTCTATTATCTACCATCCAAGTAAGGAAAATATGGTCGTAGATTCATTAAGCCAAAATGAAATGAGTATGGGTAGCTTTGGATTCATTTCAGTTTCAAAGTGGTTGTTTTCTTTAGACATCCAGTCCTTCGATAACTTGATGTTTAAAATTGATATTCTTGACTTTAGGAGGATTCATTCTAGTGCTTAGGCTAGATCCACCTTGCTGGAGTAGATATCGAGTCGTCAGTTTGTAGATAGTAGACTTTGTAGCATTCGAGATCAGGTGCTGAGAGGTGAGTCTAGGAGGGCTACCTTAGATTCAAAGGGTATTTTGATATTGTATGATTGTATCTGTGTTTCGAGTGTTTGAGATTTGATAGAGTTGATTTCCTTGAGAGGATCATAGCTATAGGTATTATATCTACCTCGAGGCAACTAAGATGTATAGGGATTTGAGGGAACATATTGGTGGAGCAGTATGCAGAGAGATATAGAAGTGTTTATGTTTTGATTCCTATAATATCAATAGGTAAAGACCAATCATCTGAGACCTGGAAGATTGATTTCAAGGATACCCATTCCTAAGTGTAAATGGGAGAGGGTTACTTTGGACTTCATAGGTGGTTTGCTTCTCACATCATATGGTTTTGGTATCATTTGGGTCATGGTGGATCGATCCACCAAATCTGCCCATTATATATCTTTTTATATTTTTTAAAGTGGAGAGGGATTGGCTCATATCTATATTTTAGAGGTTGTTTGCCTTCACATAGTGACCGTGTCCATTAGTTTGGATTGAGGTTATCCATTTTATTCCAGGACATATCAAGAGGATTTTAATACCCATGTACTTTAGCACCGCCTTTCATCAGGACTGATAGGCAGTCAAAGGGGATGCTTTAGGTTTTAGAGGATATTCCCATGCTTGTGTCTTACATTATGGAGGTCAGTGGGAAATTTTTTTACCCTTAACAGAGTTTGTGTATAATAATAACCTTGATTTCAGTATTCAAAGGCCTCATTCGAGGAGTTATATAGTAGGCAATGTTGATCTCTAGTAGGTTGGCTTAAGACTTCTAAGGTTAGGCCCCTTGGTACAGATTTACTTCTTGAGTAATTTTATTGGTTTTGATCTATTTAGGAAATGATTCGGGTAGCTCGGAGTAGGAAGAAAGGTTATGTTGATCGTAGACTTTGTGCTTCGAGGTTTTGAGTTACTGACTCAGTCTTTTAGTGAATATTACCCATGAATGGTGTGATAAGGTTAGGGAGGAGGGACAAGATCAGCTCCAGGTACATTACACCATTGAGATCCTTCAAATAATATAGGTAGGTTATATATGAGTTAGCTTTTCCTCCACCCTTTCTAGCTACCAACTCGTTGTTTCATGTATAAACATTGCAACATTATATGCCAGATTAGTCAAACGTGCTTTGGTGGGACTTAGTTCAGTTAGATGAGAGGTTCACATTGAGAGAAAAAGATATATTTACAGAGATGCTAGGAGATTTAGAAACATTCTTTTAGTTATGGTTCAATGGCAAAACCATCTAGTTGAAGAAGCTACCTGAAACATCGAGCATGATATGTAGGCATAGTATCCATACATGTCCGATCCTTCAGGTGCTTCATGAACCATTACTTTTACAAACAAAATTCCTTTTAATAGTGGATGTTGTAAAGATTATCCTAGTCAATTCCATTATTTTTGAGTTTTTTCTACATTTTTAGCTTTCCTACAGCTACTCCTCGTCATTTATGAATTATTGGGACTAATAGTTCGATTACTTCGTAGTTTGTTTTGTTTTAAGCATGTCACAACTTTATTTAAGAGTCATATTGGCACCTACTAAACCCTGCCAGTAGGTAAGTCGAACCATAACCCAAAGCTGAATGCAATGGGTTAAAATTATGGAAAATGCCCAACTTAAGGCGGAAAACAGTGTATGCAACTAGTAAATAAACAAGGCAACAAAATAGATAAGGAGTAATCCAACAATCAAGAAGTCTATCCCAAAACTTGGTAGCTCCAGTACGAGAGCGACTATAAATACAACTCATGTCTTAAAACAGTCAACATGATCCTTTCCTAAAACTAAAGACTAGACATAAAATAGAAAAGAAAATAGGCAACTCTGACTCCCAAAGCTCACCCTATATCCAAAAAATCCACAAGAACGATCGTTGATCAACGCGACAAATAATACTCGGATCTGCACCAAAAAGGTATAGAACTATAGTATGAGTAAAAAACGACAAGTACTCTGTAGGCATCATCGGTCAGCTGAGCTAAAGCATGATAGAAGTATGATAAAGTGAAAGATAGCATAACTAATTTAAGGTACAGAAATGAACCTGAAATATCTTCAACATTATTGTGCATAAATAAGTAAATTAACTGGAGTATTAACATAACATGAAGAATCAACACATGCAATCATAACTAAAAAATAGGTCCTATGAGCAAATTAGTGTGGAAAGGTAAATAACTCTACGCAGTTCCCCATAAACCTGCAGAGTACAATCAAAGATAGAATAACCAAACCATCTTTCTGTTACCAACTAACAATCATCACCATCTAGAAATCATTTGTCAATTTACCCTTATTTGTCCACTAATCATGATTTATCATCTAACAATCATTCATCAACAAGGCATCTCTTGTCAATTAAACATCATTTGCTAACTAGTTATCTCTTATCAACTACAAATCATATATAAACTAGTTATCTCTTATCAACTAGTCATCCTTTAATAACTAAACATCATTTATCACCATCATCGTACCATTATGATCCATCTATGTCATGCCACATTAAAATCATTTTTTCCACTTCTAGGCTTAAACTAGTATCTTTATTATAAACATCACACCTCAATATCTGGACTTAATTTGGTAATTATATATATAATAATATTGCATGGAAGAGATGGACATGAACTAGTAAATGTATATAAGTGTATATATTATCAATCTCATAACCATCCTGCATTCTTGAGGTAGACATGCATATTTATCATCTATGTCATCATCAATATCCGAACTTGAACCGATAATTATATACTCCATAGCTTTATCAAGAATATAACTACTAGCATATTAATAGCATGAATCACTTAGAATAACCAATAAGTATGATCGATAGTATAGTAAATAGACATGATCACTATAGAATAATTGACAACATAATTGATAGCACAAATCACTTACCATAATCAATAAGCATGATCACTAGCATAGTCAATAGACATGATCACCAGAGCATAACATTTCAATATAAACCATCATAACGTTCAAGTGCCAAAGATTCTCAATATACCTCAATAAAAATTTTAAAGACGTATAACAAACGTATATTGGTTTTCGATGGCTAACACCAATCTCGACCTAAGGTGGGTTGAGACTTCTAATCCTCAAAATACATTCAAGGGAAAATTTTACCCCAAACAAGGCTAAAGTATATCAATTCATTTAGAAATATACAATAAGCAGTAATTTTCCCTAAGATAGTGATACTTACCAAACACGAACAACTAAGTAAATTTCAAATAACATGCTAGTAACTAGGGTTGTCTTCCTTATCTTAAGAATCTAATTCCAATTTCACCCTAGATATGAACGACTATAAAGTTTTACCTAGTGAGAGTAACTAGGGTATTCTCATTCTAAACATGAGCCATGAATCTCAATTCACCTAAGGCACAAAGAAGTAAGCTAAGTACTCCAAGTCTATGGTTTCAAGGTGGTCCAAATGTTACAACTAACATAAGTCATCCAATTCATCATTCCAACACCTAAAACCCTTCCCAAATCCAACATAATATCATAAAAATGCTATGAACTAGCTCAATCTATAAGGAGGGTAAGCCTAGCCTATCTAGGTGCCTATGAAAGCTCTAAAAATCCGCTAAATCACAAACTTTCCCTTCCGTGAATCTTTCACAAGATGCCATGCTATCAAAACAAGATTTTATTAATAAATATGAGAATAATTACACTAATATTGCACCATTGTATATTGCATCCAAACATTACACAAAAACCCCATGTGCATCCCATCTATGAAAATCATATTTCAAAGGCCAACCCAACAAAATCTCATGATCCAGGTGTAATTACCCTCAAAAGTGGGTGAAATTCAAGATTTATTGGGGCTAAAATCAAGTCCCCATGTCGTAGGGGTTTTAGACAAAAAAGGTAAATCAACTATGAAATTAGAGAAATTTTACATCAAATCTGGAGGAGAATCAAGAAATAAGCATTCATCAATCTTCCCAATAACCCACAAGCTTAAATACCAAGCTATCATACTCTTTAGCATTTTAGATCTCTTGGAATGGATGAAGAATGAGCAGAGATAGGCTAAAACGGGCTTTCTATACCTTCCCCAGGTGTTCGGGTATCGATATTCGTACTCAGTACCTCGACATCATTGCTTCTGGTGACTATCATCTGAGTTGAGTTTGCAAAATATTTCCATAATTGCGGTACATAGAAGCCTGCCCAGGGTATCATTATTGCGGCCCGTGGGTAGCTTTTGGGGACTGCACCAGATACAGATAAGACTTGGAATTTTCAAAGTCTCCACCAATCTCTCGGGATTATTTGAAATCTTGTATACACAAACGGATATGCAACCATACAATATTTGATGTTCAAAACTCAATGGAGTAGTCAAAATTTCCATCTGAGGCTATTTCAAAAACTAGTAGGTCCCATACCCATACTTCATTTTCTTAACCTTCAGATTAATAAGTCATAATGAGCAAGGGTGCCTCAGGACCCAAACTAAGAGTCCTTGCCTAAAATCGATATCCTAAAGTTGTTGGAATAGTCGGAATATTCATACGAGATTATTTTTCTTAAGTATTTATATGGTGGCGATTTGGAATCAACAAAGAATTCAAAATAGGAAATTGGCTCTAGAATCCAAATGAACTGTCCGATAACTTAACTGTCAATTTCAACAAGTCATTTATGACTTGGGGAAGCTATATGAAAGCAATAATTGCAAAAATAAGTGGAAATATGAAAAACAACTATAAAGTCCATTACAATATCTACTACTAAAAAGGACCGTTCATCTAATGTACCTGAAGTCTCGAACAGGTGATGATAATGGGTTTGCATCTCGCTCTTAATCTCCCAAGAAGCTTCCTCTATTGGTGCTACCTCCACTGAACCTTAATTTTTTGAATCTCCCTAGTGCGCAACCACCTGACATCACTTTCCAATATAAGTATAAGCTCCTCAAAAAAAGTCAACCACTAGTCCAACTAGGCTGAGTACCATCTAAGCACTTGAGATGGATCAGGAATATATCACTGCAAAATAGAAACATAGAAAATTAGATGAACAAAAGCAAAATTTTGAGGTAAGTCTAACTCATAAACCACCTCACTAACTATGCCAAGAATCTCAAAGGTTATGATATATCGGGGGATGAGCTTGACTTTCCTCCCAAATCTCATCACACCCTTCATAAACAACACCCAAAAGAAAACTCGATCACCAACTCCAAATCTCAAGGAATGAAGCCTACAGTATGAATTGGCCTTTTGCCAACTTTGAGCTATTCTCAACCTTTCTGTAATCACTTTGACTCTATCCAACAACACCTGAAGAAAATCAGTACCATGAGGTCTAACCTCAGAAGTATTAAACCATCCAATCGGAGTAAGACATCTCCTACCATACAAAGCCTCAAAAGGCATCATCTCAATACTTGAATTATAAAAATTATTATATGCAAACTCTGCCAAGGCTATGTACCGCTCCCATTGACCCATGAAATCCATAATATAGGCTCTGATAAAAGCCTTAAGAACTTGAATAGATTTCTCTGACTGACCATTTATTCGTGGATGAAAGGTTGTACTAAAGTCTACCTGAGTACCCAACCCCTCCTAAAAAGCTCTACAAAAGCTACAATGACCAAAGTACCATCGAAGCCATGAGAAGTGCAAGGCAACCCACTAATGAACTCTATTTTAATCTGCTCCCATTTTCAATCGGGAATGGTTAATTTTTAGACCAAACCACAATGTCATTGATGCTCGACATTTACCTACTGAGAACATAGGCACAGAGCTACAAAGTTTTCCATATATCTCTTTATGCTGCTCCACCAATAATAATGCCTCAAATATCTGTACATTTTACCTTACCCAGATGATTAGAATATCTAGAGTTATGATCCTCATCCAAAATCAATTAAATCTAGTCTTCGATCCTCAGAACACAAATGTGTATCAATCTCAAAATGCCCTTAAAATCTAAGGTTATTATCTGGACTCATCATTTAGCACCCGATCATAAAGGAATTGAAGCTTACTATCCACAAACTAAAAATCTAGAATCTGCTAAAAAAGCAAAGACCTTACTTCAACACTAGCCAAAATCCTCCCAAGGTCTGAAATATCAAGACAAACTATCAAGTTGGATAAAGTCTATGTCCCATGCCAATGATATCTGTGAAATCAAAATCAAGCCAAGCTACACATACTTATTCTTACGACTTAAGGCATCTCATACTATATTCCCCTTTTGTAAATTATACAAGATAGAGAAATCCTAATCCTTAAGAAACTTTATCCAACTATATTCCCTAGCATAAAGATCTTTCTTGGTCGTATGATGCTAAAGAATGCGATGATCGGTGAAAATCTTACCATGCACACTATAAAGATAATATACCCAAATCTTAAGCATGAAAGCTACCACCGCCAACTCCTAATAATGAGTAGGGTATTTATGCTAATGGACCATATGTTGTCTCGAAGCATAAGAAATCACACAACCCTGCTGCATCAAAGCACAACCAAAACCAACACAAGAAGAATCATAATACACAGAGAATCCCTCACCCTCTATAGGATGAGCTAGAATAAGAGCAAAAGTGAGAAAATCCATGATCTTACAAAAGCTTAACTCACACTCCTCAGACCATTGAAAAGGAACCTACTTTAAGTCATTCTAGTCAAAGGTTTGTAACAATAGGGAAACCCTTGATAAATCATCTGTATTAACAAAACTAGGATAGTAAATCTATGAACCTCAGTCGGAGATATAGGTCTTGCCCAATCACAAATAGCCTCAATCTTCATGGGTTCTACTATAATCTTATCCTTAGATACCACATATCAAAGAAATGTCACAGACTCAAGCCAAAACTCACACTTAGAGAATTTGATGAAAAGAAAAGTATCCCTCAATATCAGTAGCTTAATCCTCTAATACTGTGAATGAACCTCTCTAATCCTCTTATATACAAGGATGTCATTGATGATCTAAATCACAAAGGAATTCAAATAAGGAGTGAATACTTGGTTCATCGTGTCCTTGAATGCCATTATGGTATTAGTTAATTCGAAAGACATCACCAAGAACTCATAATGACCATAACGGGACCTTAACGTTGTCTTAGAGATATCCTTAACCCGACTAGTTCTCTAATCAATCTTAGAAGACACCATCAACTGATGCTAGTCTAATAAACCATCAATGTGCATAGGATAACAATTCTTTATCGTCACCTTATTAAGCTACCTATAATAAATACACATATGCATGGATCCATCTTTTTTCTTTATAATTAATATAGGAGTTCCCATGAAAATGCACTTTCTTTAATTAAACCCTTACCAAGAAGATTCTAGAGTTGAGAACTCAGATTCATAAGCTCAGCTGGAACCATATAATAAGGTGCCATAGAAATAGGTCAGGTGCTAGGCTCAAGATTAATAACAAACACAATCTCACAAGAAGGACGTATACCTAGTAGATCGGTAGGGAAAACATTAGGAAACTCACAGTCTAAAGGAATAGAGTCAAGCGATGAACTCACCATACTAATATCATAAATATTAGCAAGATAAGACTCACAACACCTTAAAATAAGTTTCCTAGAACACATATAATAAATAATCCATGTAGACTTGCTGCTAAATGCTCCCTACCACACGTCTGGGGGTATGCCAAGCATGACTAAACCAATGGTCGTTGTAGAATAATCCATGATCTATGATAGTGGGATAACCATTCCATGCCCTGAATCACATCAAAATCCACCATGTCTAATATAATAAGATCTACCTGAGTGTCAACATCTCTAATAATCACAACACATAATGTAAAAACCCAACACACTACTAAAAAATTACCCACAGGAGTAGATACACATAATGAAAAGGGTTGTAAATCTCAAGATAACTCTAATCGTAGATTATAATAAGTAGATACATGAGAACAAATGGATCTCAAATTAAATAGAGCAAAGGCAGACTTAATGGTGCCTACGAAAATAACATCCAAAGACTCAGCCTCGGGTCTTGTAGGTACTACATAAAATAACTACGCCTACCTCCTGGCTGGGATACTAACTGACCTCTTGACCTACTGACCTGAGAACCTTTTTAAGTACCATAGAAATCACCCTTAAGACTATAGAAACTACCTATACCTAAGGGATAAATTGCTTTAACAGGGGGAGCACTCTAATATAAAGAAATAATTTCTCCACAAAGAAGGCAATCTCAAGAATAGTGACCCTGACCCAAACAACTATAACATGTCCCATGAGAGGAACCAAAACTAATAAATTTGGATGACTTGGAGTAACCACCTTATCTAAAATAACCAAAACATAAAAACCTCAAAGACAAACCCCTAACATGACCAGAGCAATCAGTAACACACAATTTAACTCTGTTGTAATCCTGAGCATTACTTGAATTGGTCTACTCAGCTGACTATATGGCTGATACAACTGATCTACCTTGAGAATTGCTATCTCACAATTAGGAACAACTATCTCCCACTTAATATGATTGATACATAGGCCTCTTAGCTTCCCCAACGGGCCTCATAAGATATCTTCTTTATAAACTGAGAATGATCTGATACCTTTACAAAATTCCTACCCACAAAACAAGGCTTTGAGTATACGTACAAAAATAAAGTCTCAACCATTAACCAAGAAACAATACTTTTCATAATCAGTACCCAAAATAGAAGTACAATTCTTAGCCAATTCATAAAAATAAGACTTATTCTCCACAACTATCATGGAGGCCTGCTCCAATCTTGAAAACTAATCTCTCAAGTGATCTATAAGGCTGTAAGGCATGTACTTATCCAAAAAAGAGCTCATATAATATAGTCCATGTCAAAAGAAAAGATGTACCTGGTTTGGAATTAAGATAACCTCTATACTAATATCAAGCAACCAAGTTCAACTAAAAGGTAGTGTAATATACCCCACAAGTCTGAACAAGGCCCAAGATATTGAGCCTATCATCATAAGTAATAAGAAACTCAAATGCATTCTCACATGGTGCATAAAAAATCCAAGGTAGAGCCAATATCAAGAATCTACCCAATAACTTCTACTCTTCAACAAACATAGTAAGCTAGGTAACCATTGGCTGAGCGACTATAGGCTGAGAAACTACCATGGCAGGAGGACCCTTAACTTTTGGAGGCTCAATACCACTTTGATATATTGACTGTGCACAATCACACTATGCACCACCAACCAATCCCAAAAGTTAAACCAAAGAATCTTTGAGCACTGAAGATGAAATAAACCAAGGTGAAACCTGGTCTAGTCCCTAGCTCACCACCTAGAGGCAGAAGAATCTCTGGCTCGGGATTATGAATAAGATCTCATGGAGGTTTCTTTTCCTATCTTTTAGTTGGGGATATATCCCACGGTTATCTATGATATCTAGGTTATCGAAGGACAGAAGTAGGATCCCTAGGATTGATATCATGACCTTAATCTCGTGTACCAGTATTATGCAAGCTAGAAATTTGTGAAAGAGTGAAGTCAAAGAAATACTTTAGAAACCTACTCAGACACTACGTACAAAATAAGTGAAAGATGTAAAAAATCTTAATAATGTCTTATATCCTCCCAAAGATAATAAATAGACATCATCCTTTTAACCTATAGGACATTAATAGATATTTGGTCTTGTACCAATAAGACTAGTGAATCCTATGCTCTAATACTATTTTATCACGGTCTAATTTATGAGTCATGATAGAACCTACTAAACCCTGCCAATAGGTAATCCAAATAATAACTTAAAGAAGAATTAAATGGAATAAGTTGGTGGAAAATGCCCAATGTAAGGTGGGAAACACTATATATAACTTGTAAATAAAGAAGGCAAGGAAATATAAAAGAAGTGGTCCAGCAATTTAGATATCCATTGCAAAAACTTGTAGAGCTAGAATAAGAGTGAATATAAATGCTTCTAAAGTCTTAAAATATTCAACATAGTCCTATCTTCAAACTAAAGGCTGGACAAAAAAGATAGAAGAAAATAAGAGACTCTAACTCTAAGAGCTTACACTATCTCTGGAAATGCACAAAGCATAATCATGTATCGATGATGGAAATAAGAACTCAAATCTACACCAAAAGGTATAGAAGTATAGTATGAGTACCAAAACCATAGGTTCGCAGTAGGCATCATCGACCGACAGAGCTAAAGCATGATATAAATATGGTAAAGTGCAAGATAACATAACTAAGTTAAGGTACAAAAATAAACCTGATGTAAATCCAACATTAATATGTATTAAGACTTAGTATTTCTCATGGATTTCCTTTTTTTCATGGTTTGGGGTATGTTTAGAACTATTTGGTATTTCTGGTTTAAGAGGCTTTTGTGGACAAGTGTGTCTTGGATGTTGATTTTGACTCATAGAGTTTACATTTGATAATCTATCCATCTTATTGCTATTTGGTTGGCTTCTAGTGTATTTTTTATTGTGTTCTAGATATTAGGGTAAGTGAGTGATCTATGGCTCATGGTGAGATTCAGATATACGTCATGAATTTGCTTTGGTTTTAGTGACAACAAGCTTATTATTGGAGCACGGTTAAGGGTCTTTAGGTGTACATAATGCCATGTCAAATAGATTCCCTTTTATGCGTGTGAGGCTATGAGGTATTAAGGGTTATTTCACTTTCTTGTGTTTTACTTTGAGCTATAGAGTCTAGTTATCTTAAAACTTCTCTAACTCATGGATTACATGCATTTTAGATCACTCCTCCCTGAAGATATGATATTTGTAGAAACTCTAATGGATCTCCTATCCCACCTAAGGAAAATATGGAGGGAATTTACCCTTCTTATGGAATTCCAACCTAATCTAGGGTCCCTTCTACTAATTATAATACTCTAAATATGGTTCAACGGATCCCTATTAGTGTTTATTATCTTCCCAAGTAGGTGACACTCATCCTTATCACCTCATAGATATATCTCTAATATGGAGTTTCATCTGTCTATTCATATACTTAGTTGGTGGCATCTTAGTCTCATTAGTTTGATCATGTTGGTTCTGTTCTCATTCATTTGAGGTCACTCAGGTTGGCCAGTTTATGAGGTTGAATCCTCCAAACTTTATTGGCTCTAAGGTTGATGAGGATCCTTGGGGATTCATTAATTAGATACAAAAGATTTTTAGGGTAATGAATGCTACTAATTTTTAGAAAATAGAGTTTACTACATATCAAATGAAAATTTTTTCTTATTAATGAGTGGTAAATTTACCACTTATTTATAGTCAACATTCATGCACATTACTATGATTTTAATGTTAAAGTGAGACATATTTATGGTTAAATTCTCCAATTCCCACATTTTATAGGTGTACAAGTGTTGAGAAGAAAAAAAGCAAACTTGATCTAAAAAGGATAAAAATGGGAATTAAAATTCTAGAGATGGACAAGCTGAAGCAGGATCAGGATATAGCCCTCAGTTATCACGATCACGCTGATTTATGCTAGTCAACCAACTACTATCATGATGGACTAACCGTGATTGCAGTGACTATGATTGTGATCAATCTTCCACGATAATATGATAGCAAAAATAAGCCCAAGGGAAGAAACATCATTTTGACAAGCTGACCCCAAATCCTATTTAAGGATCAAAACCCTTTTATTTTAGGGGGATCATTTGAAAAACCTACCTCCCAGCTTTAGTTTAGGGTTTTGTAATTTCTTAGATCTTAGAGCTAAACTTGTACTAATCTTGACCTAAGAAGAAATTAGAGAGGCATTAAAGTGTAGATTTGGATTTGTTTATTGAATATTCATTTGACTGTAAAGTGTGGTTTTTCCTCTACTTTCTTATGAATAACTCTGATGGAAATCTTGGTATATTTATTTTCAATATCCTTATGATATGCTTAATCAACCTCTTGGGATTATGTTGGATTAGGGTGTAAATAAATGTGGGATTTCATTTATTTATGCATTTACTAGTTTCTCATGTGGGTTCTACTATTGCCTGATTACATTTGTTGGGATTTGTGGGTTAAAGTCCCAAATTCCCAAATGGGTTTGATGGATGAAAAGACCAAGCTCTTGAAATCTCAAACCATTATTGAAACAGTGGTTTTAGGTGAACTTTAAGAAACCCTTATCATCCTTGAAATCAGGATGTAAGAGACAAAGCAATAATAGATAATTAATGATGTCTTGCCAATTTTTTACTATCTTAGACATAAGGGTGATTAGGAGGTTAACTATACCATGGGTATCAACCTTGAAATAGGGATACCAAACTGAGGTATTTAGTGGCGTTAATTGACACACTCGTTAGGTACTCAAAATGGTTAATGAGTGACATCTTTGAGGTTTTGTTGGAAAACTAGCCCCGAAGATCTAAACCTAGCCTATCACATCATTAACAATTACAATTTGCATCGAATTATCTTTTCCCATGCATAGGTTTCCCCTAGGAAAGAATAATCCCAAGATCCATTTTAATTGATTATACTCTAATTATTCTTAGTCTCGAATTAGTTCCATAGAAGTCAAAGAATTACTCCCACATTAGAAAACATTGAAAAATACCCAAACTATTTTTTACCATAAGTTTGAATTTAGCAACAAACTACTATTTATGACTTATTCAATCGCTACTCATATTGTTCTGTGTAGATTCAACCCTAACTCTTAGTTGGGTAAATACATTAACAATGGTCACTTTGAACTTAAATTGATGTGTAAGTTGAGTGTCATCACTTATCAAGGGTATAAGAAGTGAGAAGCAATGAGGGGAGATAATACAAAACCAGTATTATGGGATGAGTTTTTAAAGGCCTTTGTTGATCACTTTTTTCCTCATGAGTTGAGGAAAGCTAAGGTGTAGAGTTTATGAATCTAATTTAAGGTAAGATAAGCATGAAAGAGTATGCTCTAATTAGTTATCCCGTTATGCTCTATAGTTAGTCGCTAACATGATATTCAAAATGAGTAAGTTTTATTTTGGTCTATCCCATTAGTTGGTATTAGAGTGTAGGGATATCATACTGAATAATGATATGGATATCTCTAGGTTGGAGGATTATATGCAGCAGGTAAAGGATGAAAAAAAGAATAGGGTAGAGATTAGACAGAGGTAAAATAAAAAGGTTATATATTCAGAGCAGGTTGGTGGTTAGCAGGGCAGCGAGATAGATGGTAGATAGTTGACCATGAAGAAGAATTGGGGAATTTCTTATTTGAAAGCTAATTCTCCCTGTCCTAATTCTTCAGGTTACCTTCATTTTTAGGCTAGCAGTAGTCCTAAGGCACTGGGTGTCCAGTATTAGTCATGTGGAGCTTAGTCAGCTCTACCTTATCTTTCTTACTGATTTTGTAGATAGTTTCAATATGGTTATTGTGATGAGGTAAGGAACTTATGTTTTAATTATGCTCGGCCGGGTCATCTGTAGAGAAATTCTTTAATAGTCAAAGATTCCACTGAGGCTAATAAGGTTTTGATAACCACTTCTTTTTCTCCAACATCTAAGGGAACACTAGCAGGAATCATCTTTATGCACTTGCTACTCGCTAGGAATTTGAGGCATGCCCTAATGTTATTACTGGTATGTTACAACTTTTTCTTGTAATATTAATTTTATGCTTGATTTGGGTTTTCCCCTATCTTATGTTACCTTTGATGTAGTTGAACACTTCAATTTTGGTCTTAAAAATATTTTTGACCCTTTTTTATAACTATTATGGTGGGTGATTCTATAGTTTTTAGAAAAATCTATAGGGGTTGTGTGGTGTCAATATATTACTAGGAGACATTGGTGGATCTGATAGAGCTTGATATGGTGGACTTTGATGTAATCTTAAGGATGGTTTATCTTTATTCGTGCTATAATTCTTTATATTATAGGACCCAAAAGGTCCATTTCTATTATTTTAATAAATTGGTGATGGAATGGGAGAGGAGTTCCTTATTACAAAAAATGAGGTTTATTTCCTATCTTAGATCTTGGAGGTTTATTTCCTAAGGGTTTCTTTATTATCTAGTTACTATTATGGATTCTAATCCTAAAAGTCCTCCTTTGTAATTTGTTTCCATGGTTAGTGAATTTCCTGAGGTGTTTCCCGATGATCTTCCTAAAATTCCTCCTAATAGAGAAATCGATTTTGGAATTAATATTCTACCAGGTGAAGGATCAATTCGAGGATCTTCTTGATAAGGGTTTTATCTGTCCAAGTGTTTCTCTGTGGGTGCTCTCTACTTTTTATGTGGAAGAAGGATGGGTATCTTTGGATGTGTATAGACTATCGTCAGTTGAATATGGTGATAGTGAAAAATAAGTACCCTCTTCCTAGGAATGAGATCTTTTTAACTAGCTTCTCGGTGCTAGGTGTTTCTCTAAGATTGATCTTCATTCACGCTATCAATAGTTGAAAATTTAGGGGATTGATAATCCTAATACTACTTTCTGAACTTGGTATGATCATTATGAGTTCTTGGTTATGTCATTTGGGTTGACTAATGCTCTGGATGGTATTATGGATTTTATGAATTGGGTATTTAGACTATTTTTAGATTTATTTATAATTTTTTTCATTGATGACATCTTAGTGTACTTTAGAAGTGAGGACGATCATACGAATCACCTCCGAATTGTGTTGCATACTTTTAAGTACAAAAATTTATATGCAAAATTTTATCTGTGTTAGTTTTTGTTAAGTGTTATGACCATTTTTGTGCATGTTGTTTCTAGTAAGGGATTAAGGTGGATCAACATAAAGTTGAGCTAGTTAAGAAATAACCTAGACCCATGACTCCAACTGACATTAGGAGCTTCTTGGGCTTGGCTGGGTATTATAGAAGGTTTATTGAGAGTTTCTTGTCTTTTGCTGCCCTGTTGAAAAAGTTTTCTCAAAAAAAAGTTAAGTTCTTGTTGTCCTATCCTTGTGAGGGTAGCTCTGAAAAGTTAAAGGATATGTTGACTTTTGCTTTGGGTTTGAACCTGGCTGAGGGTACTGAGGGGTTGTTGTATATTATGATGCATCCCGTTTGGGATTGATTATTTTGATGGATCTTGGTAAGGTTATGACCTATGCTTCTGAGAAGCTTAAAGTTTATAAGAGGAATTATCTAACACATGATCTTGTGTCGGAGGTTGTGGTCTTTGCATAGGGTACATATGGATATTTATTTAGATCATAAAAGCTTATAGTATATGTTTACTCAGAAGGAATTAAATCTTAGAGAAAAGAGGTGGCTTGAATTGCATAAGGATTACAACATTAACCTTCATTATCATCCACGTAAAGATAACGTTATTATTAAAGCTCTTAGCAGGTTTTCTATAAGAAGATTATCACTGTGGATGAGGAGAAAAGAGGATTGGTGGAAGATATTCAAAGATTGACTAACTAGGGAGTTCATCTCTTGGACTCTAAGGATGAGAGAGTGATTGTTCAAGAAATGGTTGAATCATTTGTTGGTGCTACGGTGAGAAAAAAAAGAATATGGATCCCAAAGCGATGTAGATTAAGGATGATGTGGGCCAGTAAAAGTTTATGGTTTTTGAGATTAGAAGAGATAGAATTATGAGGTATCAAGAAAAGTTGTGGGTTCCTATTATTGATGGGTTGTGAGAATGAATTTTTACTGAGGCTCATGAGTCCAGATATACAGTTCACCCGCCTTCGACTAAGATGTATCATAACTTAAAGGAAATCTATTTGTGGAATAATATGAAGAGAGATGTGGAAAATTTTGTTTCTAAGTGCATGGTTTGTCAAGAAGTTAAAGTTGAACATTTAAAGACTGGTGGCATGTCTCAAGATATAAAGTTTCCCATGTGTAAGTGGGAGATGATTAATGTGGATTTTGGTATGGGTCTTCAACAGTCTCATAATCAGTATGATTCTATTTGGGTCATTATGGACAGAATGACTAGTCTTCTCACCTTATGCCTGCGAGGAATAACTACTAAGGAGAGGATTATGCCTACTTGTTCATTTAGGAGATAGTCAAGGTATATGGAGAACGTATGCCCATACTTTAGACTGAGGTACACTATTTTCTTCTCACTTTTGACATTTATTTCAAAATGGTTTAGGTACTGAGGTGAACCTTAACATCACTTAGTACCCTCAGATGCATGCACAAGCAGAGTAGACTATTCATACCTTGGATAATATGCCAAGGTCCTATGTAAAAGATTTTAATGGTATTTGAGTTGATCATTAACCTCTTATTGAATTTGCTTAGAATAATAGTTACCATTCTAGAATTCAAATGGCTCCTTTTGAGGCTCTTTATGGTAGAACATGTAGCTCTCCTATTGGATGGTTTAAGGTTGATAAGACTAGGTTTTTTGGTGCTGACTTGCTTTATTGAGCCATGGAGATGGTGAAAGTGAATAGAAAAAGACTTAAAACTCCTTACAGTCGCAAAAATTCTTAGGCAGATGTGAGGCAAAGGGAGTTAGAGTTTGAGGTTTGTAATTAGGTGTTCTTGAAGGTTTCTCCTATTAAAGTAGTCAGAAGGTTTTTTAAGATGGGGAAGCTCATTTCTTGTTATGTTGGTTTATACTAGATTATAAGGAAAGTTGGGAATATCACTTATGTATTAGAGTTACCAGCAAGCTTTGCTTCTATTCTACCCGTATTTCCTTTTGTGTATACTGAAAAAGTATGTGGGTAATCCTTCCTTAATAGTTTTAGTTAAGGATGTTGGTGATACATATTAATTCTCATATGAGAAGTTACTAACTAAGATATTAGATAGGAAAGTTTGTAGATTAAGGACTAAGGATGTAGCTTTGGTGAAGGTCGTTTGGAGAAATATAAAGTTGGAAAAAGCTGCATAGGAAGCTGAGGAAGATATGAAGGACAAGTACCTATTCTTGTTCCCCATATTGGGTTAAGTAATTGAGGTATGAATTTGGTTCCCTTTCAAATTTGTCATTTGATTCTAATGTATTTTTACTGTGACCGTGCCAAAAATGTCCTAACTCCTCATCCGGGGACGAATGATCGTATGAAAGGGGAAGGGGTAATGTAAGACCTCGTGAAATTTCAATGATTTTAGTTTTTACCCCCCTATATTTATAATGCCAATATTTGACTTGAATTATATTTAGGGAAGTTAAAATGGTATTTTAGGAATGTTTTGGAATTTTTAAAAGGGGTTCTGGCTGTTTTGGAACTCCTAGGAACTATGCCACTGTGATAGTTGTGGGATGCATCACTGGAGTTCCATGATAGCATCATAGCACGGAGGCTAGCCTTTGTGATATTCATGTCCCATGTGGCATTGTTAAAATTGCCAAGCTTATGTTTTTTGCATTTGGGGTGAGGGGATTTTGGTGTTTTCACCCTTTCCGTGACTTATAAACATAAAAATTACCTTTTCCCATTCATTATTAATGATTAAACACTCCTATTCTCTTCTTTACCACCTAAACTAAGAAATCACAAGGTTTTAATAAGAAATCATTATCCCTAGATCAAAACATCAAATTGGCTTTAATTTATTATATATTTCAGGCATGTGTCTCATTCCTTAACATTGATTTTACATTGTGTAATGCCCCACAAAATCCTCTTCCAGTGTGAGCCTTAGAGCGTATTTAGTAAAGCAAAAATCTGAGTCAAAATGTTTAAGAAATATCCTCCCAAGTATGAAATACTTTGAAATCCTATGGGAATCTATTTAAGCATGAATTAAGATCATAAAGGTCCCCTAATTCATTAACGAGTTGAAAACTTTCCTATTTTTCTAGTTTTAGTGACCGTCAAAATTTGGGTCAAATTAAATTGACCATACCTCGTCGTATACTAAGAACTATATGGTTTGCTATATATCAAATGAAAAATCTTTGAATTACCTTTCGAACGATACCAATTTATCCTAAATATGATATCGAAGCAAAGATTATGCCCATTTTACTCCAGCAAGTCAAGCTGGAAAATGGTGACGACGTTTCTGAGGTGCTATCACGTATCTGACACCCTTTTTGACGACGTCGTCATATTCTGACGACATTTTTGATGACATCGTCAGCCCTGGACAGAAAATCAAGAATTTGGACCACTTTTGTATTGACCATTCGTGACGTCATATCACGAACCTGACGGCCTATCGCAGATGGCGTCAAGTACATTTTTCCAGCAATTCAAGGGAGTTTTCCAAGGGTATTTTGGTTATTTTCCACCATTTTTAGCCTCTATAAATATGAAGAATCCTCATTCAAACCCTAATTCAATCATTTTGTTTTTCAACTGTCTCACGAGAGTATAACTAGGGTTTCAATCAAGAACCTTAGTCTTCCAAAAATCATCCATAACTTCAAGGTTTCTTCAAGAATCAAGTTCCTCATAGTGTGGGCTTCAAGAATTTATTTATTTCTAGTGTGGATAAAGTTTCAACAACAAAATTTCATCCAATTTCAAAGGTTAAGGTTTGTAGATATTGATTCTTGGGTCCCTTTCATCCAAGAAGCTCAAGAACTCTTTTTAAAACTAAAAGATTTTTATGTTTATGAGTTGTTAATAATTTGTATGAGTTGGAATGGATTTTTAATGTGTTGTTGAGTTTTGATTTATGTTTGCCTACAAAATTTACGAGCTTTGACCCTAGTATGTGGAATTCATGTGATGTTTGTGATAGACCCTCTTGAAGTTGTTTTTCCATGTGATGTGTTCATGACTTTTGGGTGTAGAAATGGTTGAATAAGTGATCAATGTTTTCCATAGGTTTAATAACGAGCTTAGGTGAAGCATAAGGGCCGCTATAGTATATTGAATAGGAAACTCCAAATTGTGAGCTAGTCTATGCATGCCTAGTGTTTGATAATATGCCTTAGCGAGTGAAATGTGCTAAGATAGCATGAAATTCCCAAGTAGGTGTAAAATCGGTCATGTTTAGTGATTTTTGAAAGACCCTAGGGAACAAAGAAACAAGTCGAGATATGATGGTTGTAAATTCCCCAATTTTGTGCTCTTTTATGTATGCTAAGCTTTTAATACTTGTCAAGTGGTTAGCAAGTAAATAGTGATATGTTAGTATGAAGTTTTCCCCAAATCAAGTGATATCCAAATACATGACAAGACCGACATAGGTATGAAGTACTTGATGTAAGATCTCGTTGAATGGGGTATAATATAATAGCATGTCATCCCTAGGCTAGTATATGATGATGAATAGAGGTCTATGTTTCCTAAATGCTTAATACGATGTCCTACGGATCTTCAGAGGGAAAGCATGTTGCGATGCCCATCTAGTTGAAGCGATTCTTTAACGATTGTGATAATACATGAATGATTATAATGATGAATGAATGTTTGTAATGATGAATGATGATGGTAGTGATGAATGGATGACCGTGATGACGCATGAATAATTTGTGATGAAGAATGATTATGTCTTACTTTTATGTTATCGAGTCCTGGACATATTTATACCCGAAAATAGAGCTATTGTCTAGAGCCTATGTCAGTTTCTCGATAATTCCAATTGAGACATGATTCTCAGAACTTAGTGAACTATAGAACTCTATTTCATCAGACAAATACAAAGCTTAATAAAGTGCGGTAATCTCAGTTATCTCTATAATCTCTGTATTGCTAGTAACCTAGCCTAAGACCTTTAATCAGCTCAGTTCTAAAAGTATTCAAGTGATTCAATCATAATATTGGAAGTGATTTGAGTAATCCATTTAAGCTCTGCATCGTCAGTCAGATACCATGATCTGATATCTTTTCTGTCAGATACAGAAATAAGTGATCTCAGCACAACTCAGTCAGACTTTTTGAGTTATATGATCAGTGTCAGATTCAGCTCAGCCAGTGTTTAGTGGAGAATTCAGTTCTGAGTCTTTTAGTTGGGAGTAGAAACTAGCACCGAGCTACCTCAAGAATGGGATCTCACCTATTAGTAGACTGTGTAATTCTTAGAAGCAATCTTTATGCTCTAGAACTATATAACCAGCATAGGTTGAGACATCATACCTATTAGTTGAGGGTGGATGAGAGACATCATACCTGCTAGATGAGGGAAGATAAGGTGTCTTGACCTAGTAGATGAGATAACTTGACCTGCTAGATGAGGGTTACATAGAGTTGTCTTTACCAGTGGTGCGGTAATGACACCCTTCCAACTGGGGCACAGGTTGGACCCCTCCCGTGGTAGGTCAGGGCTTGTTGATTAAGTGACTACTTCCCATAGTTTTAATTTTAGATTCAGTCTCAGTTTCAGAATCAGTCTTCAGAAATCTGGACTGTCAGATACAGTCATCTATCTTTATGAGGAACTCAGATAGTTCCATTGATTCATGGACCATCTCGGTAGATAGGATTGGTCACATATATAATTGATTGATATTATATTAAGAGAGATGCCGCAAGACAGGATTGATCACAGTATCAGATTCCTATTGAATATTCTTATCGTCAGATTCATATATTATCATATTTCTTATCATTGATAATCGCTTCCAAAATAATCTGTTAGCAAAGTTGATCTCTAATTCTATCAGTCAAAAGCAATAAACTTTGAGTTCAGTCCTTGATGTAAGCATATGCAGATCCTCAGTTATCAGTATCAGATGAGCCAATGATTCAGTATCTCAGTGTCAGTAGTAAGTTCAGTCTGCAGTAAAGTGGTATGTGATTTTCAGTATCTAGAGTTGCAATGATTGTGTTCTGTTCTGTGCATTTACGTATGTATTCTCATACGGCATCTTCATGATTATTCAGTTTAGATATTGTGGATACATGAGCCCTTGTATTATCCTATCCCTTCTACATTCTTGGTATATTTTTGTACTGACGTATTTACGCTATGGTGTTTTATTTTACACCATAGGTTCAGAGGCACATGATCCAGTTTTTCCTCAATAGTTCAGTCCTAGACAGTAGCAGTAACAGTCAGTTTTCATCCTCTGATGATCAATTTTATTGTACTATTATTGCTTAAGACTTTGTTTATTTTCTATTGACGGAGTTAGTTGGGGACATATCCCATCAACTCCACAGTTTAGACAGTTAAAAGGCTTTTCAGACAGATGTATTGGTATTCAATTTTCTGTATTATGAGTATTCATGGATGTGTTGAACCTTAAGGCTAGTTTTCGGATTTATTTTGGACATTATACAGTGTACAGGTACAAATATCAGTAAAGGGTTAGCTTGTGGTCCTTCAGGGTCAAAACCACCGTGTGATGTCTCGAGATAAGATCTCACGGTGTTACAAACTTGGTATCAGAGCATAAGGTTCAAGAGTATCCTAGGGAGTCTGAAAAGCCGCATCTAGTAGATTCTTGTACATGGGTGTGCAGCACGCCATATTTATGTACAAGAGGCTACAGGATGTTCTTAGGAGCAGTTCCTCTTCTTTCAGTGATCATTTCATGTGAGTGAGCATGGGATCAATTTGGTCCTCCGTCTAATCCACTTCATTCTTTCTTTTACATAGTATGCCTCCTCATAGAGACTTTGTCCATAGGGTTGATGATCAGCCCTCTCAACTAGTAGATCCTAAAAATAAGAGTGTGTCACATGCATAGTTTCAGGTAGCTTTCGAAGCGCTAGCCCAGGTTGTGACAAATGTTCATGGTAACCGTCAGAAGGCAGTCCCACCTTAGAAAGATGGGAATTCTTTCACAACAAGGATTATAAGCTTTATGAAAATGAGCCTGCCCAAATTCTTTGGGTTAGTAGTAGGTGAGAATCCACATTTATTTCTTGAGGAGGTGAAAAAGATCACCCAGATTATGCATGTGTCAGAGGAGGAGAATGTTTAGTTTGCATCTTATAGGTTGAAAGATATTGCTCATTATTGGATAGTGATGTGGGAGAAAAGTAGAGGAGTGAATGTAGCTCTCATGACTTAGCTAGAGTTTCAGAGTGCCTTTCTTCATAGGTTTTTCCCGCTAGAAATGAGATAAGATAAGGTAGAAGATTTTATGAACCTAAGGCAAGGCTCCATGACAATGAAAGAGTATTGTCTTAAGTTTAACCAATTAGCTAAGTATACTCCTGACTTGATAGATGACCCTAGAGCGAGTATGAGTAAGTTTTTGATGTAGGTATCAAGTGATATGTTGAAAGAGTGTAGAGCTTCCATGGTCAATAAAGATATGGACTTTTGTAGGCTAATGATTCATGCACAATAGATTAAGGCAGATAAGATGAAGGAGAGAGGGAGAGGGAGTAAGAGAGCCAAGATAGGTAGTCGTAGTTTCTTACAATCAGGGTCTCAAGGTGGTAGTAGTTCTCAGTATGGTCATAGATTTTTTAGTTCTAGCTCAATCTTCAGCTAGTGTACTTGTACATGCATGTGGGGGTTTCAGATTTGAAGGAGCGCCAAGCTCTAAAACCCAGAGTAGTACTAGTGGTGTTTGTACCTACACGTTGTGTGAATTATATGGTAAGAATCATAAGGGTGTGTGTAGAGACGATAGTGATGTGTGCTTTGGATGTGGAGAGACCGGTCACAAAGTTCGAGATGGTCCTAAGCCATGTCCCCAAAGTCAGAGTAGTCATCCTTCAGCTCATAATAGATTGTATGCACTTCAGGCTCACCTTGATCGGGAAAGATCCCCTGAAATTGACCCGGGTATGTTATGAGCCCTTCATATTTATGTTATGCGTTGATAGATCCTTTGCTCTCATTTGAGCTTATAAGTTAGCATGAGTCATGCATAGTCTGTTAATTATGACCTCTGTAGTTGCCCCATGCACCGCTCCAGTTTTTTAGCAAAGTGCGTTTAGAGGAACATAGAGTCCCAAGGGGGAGATACCCCATGGTATTATGATGTTGCATTCCATTAGATTCATCTCGATGTATGTTCAGGTTTTCCTTATAAAGTTAGCGTCAATCATTGTTGCATTGTCAAGTCGTGCTTTCAAAAGTCAGCTTAGCTGGACATTCATGCAGCAGATATGCACATTCAGTAGAAAAAGATTAGCTTGTCAGTGCATGTTCAGTCATGTATTCATGAAATCATCCCAGTTATGAGTCTATTCATCAGATATGCATGCATATTATGAGAATTCAGCTATGAGTATCATCAGTCGAGTATTCCATGCATCATATATGAATTACCAGTGTGAGAACTCTATATGTCAGTCATTCGAGTTGTGTAGTCCTGATCTGAGTTGTTTCTATTTCTTGAGTAAGTTTTGTTGATCCGTATTCTCAGTCTATCAAACGACATTTGAGGATGAACGTTATTAACGGGGAGGTAATGTAATGCCCCTGAAAATCCTCTTCCAGTCTGATCCTTAGAGCGTAATTGGTAAAGCAAAAGTCTGAGACAAAATATATAAGAAATATCCTTCTAAGTATGAAATTTTTCGAAATCCTGTGGGAACTATTTGAGCACGAATTAAGATCATAGAGGTCCCTTAAATCATGAACGATTTAAAACTTTTCTTATCGTTCAAGTTTTAGTGACCATCAAAATTTGGATTAACATCAATCGATCATAACTCATTGTATATTGAGAACTGGATAGTTTTCTATATATCAAATTATGTATCTTTGAATTAGCTTTCCAACGATACCAATTTTGACTAAATCCAATATCGGAGCAAAGAGTTATGCCTATTTTACTCCAGTATGTCAAGCTGGAAAACAGTGATGACGTTTTTGATGGGGTATCACGTTTCTGACACCCTTTTTGACGACATCGTCACATTTTGATGACTTTTCTGATGATGTCATCAGCCATGGGATGTAAATCAAGAATTTGGACCCCTTTTGTGAAGACCATTCGTGACGGCCTATCACGAACCTGACGGCCTATTATGGATGGCGTCAAGTATATTTTTTGAGAAATTCAAGGGAGTTTTTGCAAGGGTAGTTTGGTCATTTCCCATCCTTTTTGAGACTCTATAAGTATGAGGAACCCTCATTCAAACCCTAATTTAATCATTTTCTTTTTCAACTCAATCAAGAGAGTATAACTAGAGTTTCAATCAAGAACCCTAATCTTCCAAATATCATAAATAAATTTTCAAGGTTTCTTCAATAATAAAGTTCCTCATAGTGTGGGCTTCAAGAATTTATTTATTTCAAGTGTGGATAAAGTTTCAACCACTAAAGTTCATCCAATTTCAAAGGTTAAGGTATGTAGATGTTGATTCTTGGGTCCCTTTCATCCAAGAAGCTTAAGAACCCTTTTTAAAACTAAGAGATCTTTATATTTATGAGATGTTAATGATTTGTATGAGATGAAATGGATGTTTAATGTGTTTTTGAGTTTTGATTTATGTTTTCCAACAAAATTTATGAGCTTCGACCCTAGTATGTGGAATTCATGTGATGTTTATGGTAAACCCTCTTGAAGTTTTTTTTCAATGTGATGTGTTCATGACTTTTGGGTGTAGAAATGGTGGAATAAGTGAAGAACGTTCCCCATAGGTTTGATAAAGATCTTAGGTGAAGCATAAGGGCCGTTATAGTATGTTGAATAGGAAACTCCAAAATGTGAGCTAGTCCATGCATGCCTAGTGTTTGATAAAATGCCTTAATGAGTTAAATGTGCCAAGATAGCATGAAATCCCAAGTAGGTATAAAATCAGTCGTGTCTAGTGATTGTTGAAAGACCCTAGGGAACAAAGGAACAAGTCGAGATATGATGGTTGTAAATTCCCCGATTTTGTTCTCTTTGATATATGCTAAGCTTTTTATACATGTCAAATGGTTAGCAAGTAAATAGTGACATGTTAGTATGAAGTTTCCCCTAAATCAAGTGATATCCAAATACATGACAAGAACGATTGTGGTATGAAGTACTTGATGTAAGATCTCGTTGAATGGGGTATAATCTAATAACATGTCTTTCCTAGGCTAGTATATGATGATGAATAGAGGTCTATGTTTCCTAAATGCTTAATGCAATGTCCTAAGGATCTTAAGAGGGATAGTATGTTGTGATGCCCAACTACTTGAAGTGATTCTTTAACGATTGTGATAATACATGAATGATTGTAATGAAGAATGAATGATGATAGTGATGAATGGATGACCGTGATGATGCATGAATGATTGGTGATGAAGAATGATTATGTCTTACTTTTATGTTATCGAGTCCTGGGGGTATTTATACCCAAAATAGAGCTGTTGTCTAGAGCCTGTGTCAGTTTCTTGATAATTCCAATCGAGCCATGATTCTCAGAACTCATTGAACTATAGAACTCTGTTTCCTCAGGTAAGTGCGAAGCTTAATAAAGGTCGATAATATCTGTTATCTCTATAATCTCTGTATCGCTAGTAACCTAGCCTCAGACCGGCAATCAGCTCAGTTCTAATAGTATTCAAGTGAATCAATCTTAATCTTAGAAGTGATTTGAGTAATATATTCAAGCTCCGTATCGTTAGTCAGATACCATGATTCGATATCTTTTCCGTTAGATACGGAAACAAGTGATCTCAGTGTTACTTAGTCAGACCTTTTATGTAATATGATCAGTGTCAGATTCAGTTCATCCAGTGTTCAGTTGAGAATTCAGTTCTGAGTCTTTTAGTTATGAGTAGAAACTTGCACTGAGTGAGTTCAAGGATGGGATCCACCTACTAGTAGAGGGTGTGATTCTTAGAAGCAATCCCTATACTCTAGTACTATGTAGCTAGCGTAGGTTGAGACATCACATCTATTAGGTGAGTGTGGATGACAGACATCATACCTACTAGATGAGGGTAGATGAGGTGGCTTGACTTACTAGATGAGGGCTCCACTATTCTCATTTAATGACCTGCTAGATGAGGGTCACATAGAGTTGTCTTTACCAGTGGCGCTGTAGTGAAACCCTTTCAACTGGGGCACAGGTTGGACCCTACCTGTGGTAGGTTAGGGTATATCGGTTAAGTTACTACTTCTCATAGTTTTTGTTTCAGATTCAGTCTCAGTTTCAGAATCAGTCTTCTGAAATGAGGACTGTCAGATACAGTCATCCATCTTTTTGATAAACTCAGATAGTTTCATTGATTCATGGACCATCCCGACAGATAGGCTTGGTCACATATACAGTTGATTGATATCATATTAAGAGATATAACACCAAACAGGTTTGATCATAGTATCAGATTCCTATTGAATATTCTTATTCTCAGATTCAGATATAATCATACTTTTTATCATTGATAATCGCTTCCAGAATAATCTGTTAGTAAAGTTGATCTCTAATTCTGTCAGTTGAAAGCAGTAAATATAGAGTTCAGTCCTTGATATAAGCACATCTAGATCCTCAGTTATCAGTATTAGATGAGCCAATGATTCAGTATCTCAGTGTCAGTAGTGAGTTTAGTTTACAGTAAAGTGGTATGCGTGTTTCAAAATCTAGAGTTGCGATGATTGTGTTTTGTTTGATGCATTTATGTATGTGTTCTTATGCGGAATCTTCATTATTATTCAGTTTAGATATTGTGCATGCATGAGACCTTGTATTAACCTACCCCGTCTACATACTCGGTATATTTTTGTACTCACTCATTTGCACTATGGTATTTTGTTTGACACCATAGGTTTAGAGGCACATGATCTAGTTTTTCCTCAGCAGTTCAGTCCCAGTCAGCAACAGTAGCAGTGAGTCTTCTTACTTTGAGGAAGAATTTCATTGTACTGTTATTGCTTAAGACTTTGTTTATTTTCTGTTGATGAAGTTAGTTGGGGACATGTCCCATCAACTCCACAGTTTAGATAGTTCAGAGGCTTTTCAGATGGATGTATTAGTATTCAATTTTTTGTATTAGGAGTATTCATGGTGTGTTCAACCTTATGGCTAGTTTACATATTTATTTTAGATATTGTGCAGTGTACAGGTACAAATATCAGTAAAGGGTTATCTTGTGGTCCTTCAGGGTCATAAGCATCGTGTGACGTCTTGGGATGAGATCTCAGGGCGTTACAAACTTGGTATAGGAGCCTAAGGTTAAAGAGTATCCTCGGGAGTCTGAAAAGCCGCATCTAGTAGATTCTTGTGCATGGCTGTGTAGCGCGCCATATTTATGTTCAAAAGGCTACAGGATGTTCTTAGGAGTAGTTCCTCTTTTTCAATGATCATTTCGTGCGAGTGAGCATAAGCTCAAATTGGTCCTCAGTCTAATCCACTTTTTTTTTTGTTTATAGAGTATGCCTCCTAGCGGAGACTTTGTCCATAGGGTTGATGATTAGCCCCCTTAGCCAGTAGATCCTGAAAATAAGAGTGTGTCACATAAAGAGTTTCAGGTAGCTTTGCAAGTGCTAGCCCAGGCGGTGACTAATGTTCATGGTAACCATCAGGATGCAGCCCCACCTCAAAAAGATGGGAATTCTGCCACAGCCAGAATTAGAAGCTTCATGAAAATAAACCTGTCCAAATTCTTTAGGTCAGTAGTAGGTAAGGATCCACATTTGTTTCTTGAGGAGGTGAAGAAAATCACCCAGATTATGCATATGTCAGAGGAGGAGAGTGTTGAGTTAGCATCTTATAGGTTGAAAGATATTGCTCATGATTGGGTAGTGATGTGGGAGAAAAGTAGAGGGGTGAATGCAACTCTCATGACTTGGATAGAGTTTTAGAGTGCCTTTCTAGATAGGTTTTTCCCACTAGAAATTATAGAAGCTAAGGTAGAAGAGCTTAAGAACCTAAGGCAAGGCTCCATGACAGTGAAAGAGTATTGTCTTAAGTTTAACCAATTAGCTAAGTATGCTCCCAACTTGATAGCTAACCCTAGAGCGAGTATGAGTAAGTTTTTGACTGGGGTATCAAGTGATGTTTTGAAAGAGTGTAAAGCTGCCATGCTCAATAGAGATATGAATCTTTCTAGGATAATGATTCATGCACAACAGATTAAGGCAGATAAGAAGAAGGAGAGAGGGAGAGTGAGTAAGAGAGCCAAGACAGGTAGTTATGGTTTCTCACAATAAGGGTCTCAAGGTGGTATTAGTTCTCAGTATGGTCAGAGATTTTTGGTTCCAGCTCCAGCTTCAGCTAGTGTACTCACACCTGCATTTGGGGGTGTCAAATTTCAGGGAGCGCCAAGCTCCAAAGCCTACAGTAGTACTATTGATGTTCATACCTACTCGTTGTGTGAAGAATGTGGTAAGAATCATAAGGGTGTGTATAGAGCTGGTAGTGATGTGTGCTTTGGATGTTTTGAGACAGGTCACAAAGCTTGAGACTGTCCTAAGCCAGGCCCCCAAAGTCAGCGTAGTCATCCTTCAGCTTATAATAGATTGTTTGCACTTTAGGCTCACCTTGATCGGGAAAGATCCCCTGAAATTGACCCGGGTATGTTATGAGCCCTTCATCTTTATGTTATGCATTGATAGATCCTTTGCTCTCATTTTGAGCTTATATGTTAGCATGAGTCATGCATAAGTTTCAAATCTTGATCGATCAATTTTGACCTAGTATGTAGGTGCCCCGCACATCGCTCTACTATTTTAGCGAAGTGTGTTTAGAGGGACATAGAGTCCCAAAGGGGAGATACCCCATGGTATTATGATGTTGAATTCCATTAGATTCATCTCGATGCATGTTCAGGATTTCCTTCTAAAGTTAGCGTCAATCATTGTTGCATTGTCAAGTCGTGCTTTCATAAGTCAGCTTAGCCAGACATTCATGCATTAGATATGCACATTCAGTAGAAAAAGTTTAGCTTGTCAGCATGTGTTTAGTAATGTATTCATGAGATCATCCCATTTATGAGTCCATTCATCAGATATGCATGCGTATTATGAGAATTCAACTATGAGTATCATCAGTCGAGTATTCCATGCATCATATATGCATGCCCAGTGTGAGAACTCTATATGTAATTTCATTCCAATTGCGTAGTCCTGATCTGAGATGTTTCTATTTCTTGAGTAATTTTTGTTGATCCGTATTCTCAGTCTATCAAATGACATTCGATGATGAATGTTCTCAACAGGGAGATAATGTAATGCCCCTGAAAATCCTCTTCTAGTCTGAGCCTTATAGAATATTTGGTAAAGCGAAAATCCGAGTTAAAATATTTAAGTAATATCCTCCAAAGTATGAAATAATTTGAAATCCTATGGGAATCTATTTGAGCAGGAATTAAGATGATAGAGGTTCCCTAACTAATGAACGAGTTGAAAACTTTCTAATCGTTCAAGTTTTAGTGACCGTCAAAATTTGGGTCAACTTTAATCAACCATAACTCGTTTTATATTAAGAACTGGGTGGTTTTCTATATATCCAATGAAAGATTTTGGAATTGGTTTTCCAACGATACAAATTTCGCCTAAATCCATATCAGAACAAAGAGTTATGTCCATTTTACTCTAGCATGTTAAGCTGAAAAATGGTGACGACGTTTCTGATGGGCTATCACGTTTGTGACACCCTTTTTGATGATGTTGTCACATTTTGACAACATTTTTATGACGCCATCAGCCCTAGGCAGAAAATCAAGAATTTGGACCCCTTTTTTTATGACCATTCGTGAAGGCCTATCATGAACATGACGGCCTGTCACGGATGGCGTCAAGTATATTTTTGCAGCAATTCAAGGGAGTTTTTCCAAGGGTATTTTAGTCATTTCACATACTTTTTGGGCCTCTATAAATATGAGGAACCCTCATTCAAACCCTAATTCAATCATTTTCTTTTTCAACTCTCTCAAGAGAGTATAACTAGGATTTCAATCAAGAACCCTAATCTTCCAAAAATCATAAATAAATCTTCAAGGTTTCTTCAAGAATCAAGTTCCTCATAGTGTGCGCTTCAAGAATTTATTTATTTCAAGTGTGGATAAAGCTTCAACCACTAAAGTTCATCCAATTTCAAAGGTTACGGTATGTAGATGTTGATTCTTGGGTCTCTTTCATCCAAGAAGCTCAAGAACCCTTTTTAAAACTAAAAGATTTTTATGTTTATGAGTTGTTAATGATTTGTATGAGTTGAAATGGATGTTTAATGTGTTGTTGAGTTTTGATTTATGTTTGCCAACAAAATTTATGAGCTTTGACCCTAGTATGTGGAATTCATGTGATGTTTGTGATAGACCATCTTGAAGTTGTTTTTCCATATGATGTGTTCATGACTTTTGGGTGTAGAAACGGTTGAATAAGTGAAGAACATTCCCCATAGGTTTGATAAAGAGCTTAGGTGAAGCTTAAGGGCCGCTATAGTATGTTGAATAGGAAACTCCAAATTATGAGCTAGTCCATGCATGCCTAGTGTTTGATAAAATACCTTAGTGAGTGAAATGTGCCAAGATAGCATGAAATCCCCAAGTAGGTGTAAAATCGGTCATGTCTAGTGGTTGTTGAAAAACCCTAGGTAACAAAGGAACAAGTCGAGATATGATGGTTGTAAATTCCCCGATTTTGTGCTCTTTGATATATGCTAAGCTTTTAATACAGTCAAGTGGATAGTAAGTAAATAGTGACGTGTTAGTATGATTCTCGATAACTCCAATCGAGCTATGATTCTCAGCACTCATTGAACTATAGAACTCTATTTCCTTAGACAAGTGCGAAGCTTAATAAAGCTCGGTAATATCAGTTATCTTTATAATCTTTGTATTGCTAGTAACCTAGCCTCAGACCTGTAATCAGCTCAGTTCTAATAGTATTCAAATGATTCAATCCTAATCTCAGAAGTGATTTGAGTAATCCATTCAAGCTCTATATCTTCAGTCAGATTCTATGATTTAATATTTTTTTTGTCAGATACGAAAATAAGTGATATCAGCATAACTCAGTCAGAACTTTTAAGTAATATGATCAGTGTCAGATTCAGTTCAGCCAGTGTTCATTTGAGAATTTAGTTTTGAGTCTTTTATTTAGGAGTTGAAATAAGCACCGAGCGAGCTCAAGGATGGTATCTTACCTAAAAGTAGAGGGTGTTATTCTTAGAAGCAATCCTTATGCTCCAGCACTACGTAGCCAGCGTAGTTTGAGACATCACACCTATTAGTTGAGGGTAGATAAGAGACATCATACCTTCTAGATGAGGGTAGATGAGGTAGCTTGACCTGGTAAATGAGGGCTCAACCGTTCTCGTTTGAGGACCTACTAGAAGAGGGTCACAAAGAGTTGTCTTTAATAGTGGCGTGGTAATGACACCTTTCCAACTGGGGCATAGGTTGGACCCCACCTGTGGTAGGTCGAGGTATGTCATTTAAGTGACTACTTCTCACATTTTCAGTTTCAGATTCATTCTCAGTTTCAGAATCAGTCTTTAGAAATTAGGACTGTCAGATCAGTCATCTATCTTTATGAGCAACACAAATAGCTTCATTAATTCATGGACTATCCCGGTAGATAGGCTTGGTCACATAAACAGTTGATTAATATCATATTAAGAGATATGCCGACAGATAGGCTTGATCACAATATCAGATCCCTATTGAATATTTTTATTGTCAAATTCAGATATAATTATACTCCGTATCATTGATAATTGCTTCCAGAATAATCTATTAGCAAAGTTGATCTCTAATTCTATTAGTCAATAGCAGTAAACTCAGAGTTCAGTCCTTGATATAAGCATATCCAGATCCTTAGTTATCAGTATCAGATGAGTCAATGATCCAGTATCTCAGTGTCACTAGTGAGTTTAGTTTGAAGTAAAGTGGTATGAGAGTTTCAGTATCTAGAGTTGCGATGATTGTGTTTTTTTCTGTGCATTTATGTATGCATTGTCATGCGGCATCTTTATGATTATTTAGTTTAGATATTGTGCTTACATGACCCCTTGTATTAGCCTACCCGTCTACATACTCAGTACATTCTTATACTGACGCATTTGCGCTATGGTGTTTTATTTGACACTATAGGTTCGGAGGCATATGATCTAGTTTTTCCTCAGCAGTTCAGTCACAGTCAGCAGCAGTAGTAGTGAGTCTTCTTCCTCTGAGGACGAATTTCAATGTACTATTATTGCTTAAGACTTTGTTTATTTTCTGTTAATGGAGTTAGTTGGGGACATATCCCATCAACTACACAGTTCAGACAGTTTAGAGGCTTTTCAAATGGATGTATTAGTATTCAGTTTTTTGTATTATGAGTATTCACGGATGTGTTGAACCTTATGGCTTGTTTCCATATTTATTTTAGACATTGTGCACTGTACAGGTACGGATATCAGTAAAGGGTTAGCTTGTCATCATTCGGGATCATAAGCATCGTGTGATATCTCGGGATGAGATCTCGGGGTATTACACATTGTAGAATTTATTTACTTATTATCCATATGGTTTAAATTGATCGGTTTGAAATTAGGTTAATGGGTTTTGAAATGTATTACTTAAAATACTTTTCACATGTTTTAAATTGATTATTATGTTTTAAATTTATAGTTTTTGGACTGAATGGGTGTATTGTTATGGTAATTGGAATGGGGAACAAGGGTTTCCCCAAATTGATAACTTTGGGCTTGGTAATAGCACTAACCTCAACCCATTTTTTAAAGTTTGTCTTAATTAAAATAAATCTTTGGAGTCAAATAGTAATATGGATCATAATGTCTTAATTAAGTAAGCTTGGAGGCATAATCGGTATGACCATACCAAGTGGTAAATGCCTTAGTAGAAGACTCCTGGGTTTATGTGCAAACTGTTTTAATTTTGGCCTAAAAGAAATAGTGTAACTCACCGTGAAGGCATAGTCTCGGGGGGCTTAACATTTGAAACCATATTTACCGGGTTGGGGGTTCTATATTGCCATGTGATTGGTTCAAACATTGTGTTTTTGGAAGGCTAGAGCCTTTGTATGTTTAGCCTTTCATTTGGATTCCTCAGTTCATGCGGCTAACACGCACTGGAGCCCTTTTAGCAGGGGGAGCTGAACCTATATAGACCATAGGTGTCTTAAAATAGAGCGAGCTACACAGTTTAGGTTAATTGTCCCTATCCAAGCATCCTATATATGTATATGTAACTGTTGTGTATATGGTTTTTACTAGTTTATGGCATTTGCATTATTTTATCACTTTTCTTGAGTTACATGCCAATGCTTATCCAACTAAACATCCTAGGATGTTCCATCATTTCATAATGTAGGTTCAAAGGGCTTTTTTATTGCTCTTGTGAAGTGTTAGGTGGTTCGGTCATCTTTTGAGTGACTGTGAAGTGGTGATCCACCATATTTTTGAAGGCTTGGTCATTTCATCTCTTTTCTTTATGCCTTTGTATTTTTCTAGGATTTTCATTTTGTCATGCTCAGAGGGACATCCTGACCTATTTGGCATTTCTTATTTTAGAGTCTTTTGTGGAAAAGTGTGGGTGGATGTTGGTTTTAACTTATAGATTTTACATTCGATTATTTATCTTTCTTATTTCTATTATTGGGTTCTTGATTAGGCTCATGATAGGATTAAGATACGTTTCACGACTTTACCCTTGTTCAGTTTGTGACACTTGAGGAGGCTATATAATATTCTTAGGAACATTTCACTTTCTTTGTTTATTTTCATTCATCGGGTACATATTGGTTTTTGAATTTTCATTGTTTCATACTTTAGTGGATGGCTAGTATATGGACTATGATGGCCGAAGCATGAGACCCCAGCCCTACTGCTATAGAACCTAATACAGGTAGAGGTTGACGTAGAGATCGAAGCTAGAATAGAGCGGCAACATGAACTAGGGGACAATATAGGAAGAATTTACCAATTTTTGTTATTCCTATCAAGCTAAAGGTAGCTCACGACGTTCAGAAGCTTGAGCTACTAGTAGGCTAGGAGGTAGCCCAATCCCCACTAGGGTTTATATCTATCTTATTTTTCAAAGATCCATTGTAATAGATTTTGGTAGTATTAGGTGGTACACCAACAAATAGGGCTTATTTACTAGCTTTGAGTAGTGGTAATTTAGGGGCACAACATTCTGGTGTAGCTCCTAGAGTAGAAGTTCCCCCAACACCACTAATTCTATATGTGGTAGTTGCTAACATAGTAACAATTATAGAAGAACAAAATATGTTGGGTTGAGTTCTTATGCTAACTCAACCAAGGTTTGTAGTGAACCTAGATAATGATATGTTAGATTTTCTTGCTGGTTATGATAAGAGGCTACCTTATTATGGACTCCAGGCTAGTTGGATCTCTCTGATTGACATAAAATCAATTCTCAGAGTCTTTCATAGAGAAATATATACCTCACAACATGTGGAAGTGTCTGAGGGATCAATTTACTAGCTTATGGTAGTGTTGTATGATGATTTTTAAGTATGAGGTGAGGTTTCATGAGAAAGACATGATACTATGATCTTACCTATCGAGTATGATAGGATTTAGTGTTTTGTTAGAGAGCTTAGACTTCCTTTTTGCATGACTACTTTGAGTCTAGTTGCCAATGGCAGGTCATTTATAGAGTTTTTTGTAATATTCTTAGACTATGTATGAGTTACATTATGATACCGAAGGGGGTGGTGATAAGAGGCTACATCAGCAGGGTATTTATATTAGGTGCCATAATGACTTACAATTTAATCGTATACTTCCTAGGCATGTTATGCTTAAGGTGTCATTGGTCATTTCTCAAAGACATTTCTCTATTGTCGGATGATTAAGTCCGAAACATAGAGTGTTAAGGTTGTTAGATCAGTGATGCCTCAAACTAAAGGCAGTTTATAGGGTCGGAAGGTGATCTCTATGTTTCAAGAGGAGGTTTATAGGTAGGTAGGATAGGTGGTTAGTCTGGTACCTAGTCCAAAGATACATAGGGTCAGTTGTATGTTTTACTTGGTAGGCCAGAGGCATAGTTTTTAGGTGTGGTTATTATTGGTATGATTTAATTATGTTATCATCCACCTATTGCTTTATTTTATCTAGAATCCACTTAGTCATATGTCTCTGTTTATTATGCATAGAGGTTACAATTATCTTTTGAGCCTTTATTTATGCCATTACGTGTAACTACTTCTATGGGTGATTCTTAGAAGTGAATCAGGTTCGTAGATTTTATGTTTTGATCATTCAAGAGTATTATACTTGAGTTGACCTTATTATGCTAGATATGGTGGATTTTGATGTGATTATGGCCATAGACTTCTCATCACCTACCATGAGTTCTTAGTATTTTTTTGCCAAGACTACTTTCTTAGCAATCTCTGCCATACCACCAATTACATGCTAGAATATTTTTAGCCACGCATAATGGGGATTATTTCTTGTTTGAGATAAGAGGCTTCTATTCGAGGGTTGTGAGTTTTTCCTTACTTATGTTTGTGATGTTAATACTGAGAGCCCTTTACTTGATTTTGTTCCAATTATTCATGAGTTTGCTGATGTATTCCCTGCTGACCTACATGGCCTTCCTCCTTAGTGTGATATTGAGTTTACTATTGAGATTGAGCTACATAATAGACCTATTTACATGGAATTTTATCTTATGGCTCCTGTCGAACTTAAGGAACTAAATTCTAAAATTTAGGATCTTTTAGAAACTGATTTTGATAGGCCAAATATATCTCCTAAGGGTGCTCCTGTTCTATTCGTGAAGTAAACAGATCATTTTACACATATGTGTATCAACTACAGGGCAGCTGAATATTGTGACAATGAAGAATAAGTATCCCATTCTTTGTATCAATGATTTATTTGAGCAGCATTAAAGTGCGATAGTGATTTACAACATTCCATAAATCACAACATTCCCTAGAGATTTCGTTACGATAAATTATGGACTCGAATAGAGGACATCCATAATAGAGCCTTTAGGACTCGCTATGGCCATTATGACTATCAAGTTATGTCTTTTGGGTTTACCAAATACACCAACAACATTCATGGACTCGGTGAATCATATTTTTAAAGACCTTCTTGGAATCTTTTGTTATCATTTTCATCGTTGATATTCTTGTCTATTTGAGGAGTAGGAAGGATCACAAACAGCATTTGAGGACAGTGCTCCACACATTCAGTGATCATAGGATTTTTCCAAATTCACAAATTATGAGTTCTATCTATAGTCTATGAAATTCCAAGGACACATAGTGTCTAAGGATGGGATTATGGTACATCTGATGAAAATTGAGGCTATTTATTATTACACAAGACCTACATCTCTTACCTTGGATTATAGTTTTATTAGTTTAGTAGGTTATTATAGGTTGTTCATTGAAAGGTTTTCTACTATTGTTGCGCCTATGACTTGATTAACTCTAAAGGGTTTCCAATTCAGTGGTTCGATAAGTGTGAGTCGGGCTTTTTGCAAAACAAAGGCTTTCTCACTTCAACTACAATTTTTACTCTTCCTATTGAGGGAGACAATTTTATAATTTTTTTAGTTCTTCTAATGTTGTCTTAGGGTGAGTTTCTTTCATGACCCAATTTCTCAGGTCTTGATGGCGCCTACTATAATCCACCAGTAGGCAATCCAAACCGTAGTGCGGAACCGCTAGTAACGGACTACTTAATAATTTAAGGAAAAGAGTTCAAAATAAATCAAAATAAAGATCAACACTTAATGAAACCCCTAAACCTGGCCGTGTACGCATAAGAAATTCTAATATATTAAGAGTGGAAAGGTGAAATATCAAGAGAAATACATCGATACAACTATCTCCGAATACAACATAGAGACTAGTATAATACATAAGAGAGAGATAAGTAAAACTCCGAATGTCATGATCTCACACTAAATCTCCAAATTATAGATGCTCCATATGACACAAACATTAACGGCGATAACCCATACTATGTTTTGGAAGCTGCAGAAGTGTAGTATGAGTACCAAAGGAATAATACTCAGTAGACAACTACCAACAGACCTCCAAAGATAAAGAAGTTATATACAACTTATAAAAAAAATGGAAACTATACCCAAGAGTCTAAAAATCATATAACAAGTCAATATGAATAATAGAGGACAACTATTTTGTTCATGTCCAATAGACCCACGTGGTAAGGCTAAGGATGTATTAGGTTGAACTATCCAATTTAAGCCACATTCAGTACACGTCAATACTATATTGTATATCTGTTGCTAATATATGAATGAAGAGCGAAAGGAAGATACATAGAAATATATGAGGCCAAGAAATGAATGTACAGTATGAACAAATTAAGGAAGCGATATACGGTAGTGCCATATCTTTATATAGATAGATATATATATGTAAATATATATACAGATAAACTTGTAAATATGAGGTGATCTGAAGGCATTATATAGATTATTATCTCCTAATTTTAAGACCTCAACATAACACTATTAGGATTTAATACTATCATGCTCAGGGTTTCTAATCCACATGGCTAGACATGAAATAATCATTTATAATAAAGCCATCATAAGATAGAATACGTTGTAGACATACCTCAAATCTTGATACCGAATGAATGACCATTATGCCATAAGATAGACATAATAATAATCATAAAAATGATAATAACAATATCAATAACAACATGAATAAATGGCTACTTCGGACAACCTAATACCTAGCTGAGATGATACTTACCCCTACTGCCCAAATATCAAAAGGTTCAATCAACATACAACAAAACAAGGCATATTTTTAACCCATATATATGCAACCGTCCCATATTGACTGATAGACAAAGGTACATACTAGTGGTAGGCAATGCACTTGTATAAATAAGGTCAAGGTACAAAATCAATATCACAATCTCATCATCGTAACCATCTCTATCATAACTATCATCATTATGTCCATCATTATCATAATCAACCTCTGGCCTTGCCGAGTTTCAATATATCATCACAGTATCTTCTAGCCTTGCTGGGTATCAATATATCATCACAGTATCTTCTGGCCTTGCTAGGTAAAAATATATCATCATAGTATCCTCCGACCTTGTTGGGTATCAATATAATCATCACAGTATCATCTGGACTTTCTGTGTATCAATGCAATCATAAACATCAATACACATATATTTATAGACATATAATAGGTGCACGGGCTCAAGAGGTAGAAAAAAGAAGGGTAAATTAACAAGCCTATTGCCCAGAGTGATTTTTTGGACTAAATTATTATAAATGTGAAGAAAGGTTCAGAATATCCCATGATCAAAGTAAGTGATAGGGTTGAATCATGTAGATGATCTATGAGTATTAGCCTAAACATTTATTCATGTAGTCATTATTCACTATATAGAAACTGCCTAGCTCCCAGTAAAGATTCACCACTAGACCATAATCGCCAATTAACAAATATTCATTTCAAACCATCATAATCTCAATAGTCACCATAAAGAAAAAGACCACTAACCATTATTTAGACACGTTTATCGATCCACTATTATGTCTTATTATCTAGCATCATTAATAGCCAAAACCTCATTTAAAAATTAATCGACATGTTAAACTTAGTCATCAATACCAACTAATCTTCACCAATGCTAAACTTGTCATCATCATTAGCCATGCTTTATCCTTTATGCTAGCTAGCATATTTAAACTAGACGAGACTCATTAACTAGTACACTAGATTTCTAGCCATCATGTACTATACTCAATTAATAGACAACTAGTTCCATAGCCTAAATAATATTTAGGAAAAATAGTCATAAGATCATATTTTAGCTAGAATGACATTAATTATAGATTTAATAATGAAGAATGTACTGAATCTATGTATTACATCACTAATATTATATCAATAGAATAATAAGAGTCATACCATATCTTTCTCCATCCTATACCTGAGAGATATATATTTAAACAAATATATATATATATATATATATATATATTAATTGTTACCACATCCTTTACAATGATAAACACTTCTTCGATGTCCAACTGATATCATAATACAGCCTTTGGCCTAATTTGTGTCTAGAATAATTATAACATCGTAATCACGACAATAGGACAACATACATATCCAAAACTCGTATCAATGGCCATGTATATAAATCATCTCATATGTATAAACCATAGCATATCTGTAATCATCTCACATATAGGTGGCATCTCCTATCTAGGAGGCATAATATCAATAAACATATAACTTCTATAATGTTTCTTATATCTATAGGTCATACAACATAACTATGAGGAATGTCACCTATCTAGGAAAATTATCATATCTAAGAGGAATATCATCTCTATAGGACTAAAATAATTATTAAGAGGAAAATAATCTCTAAGAAACCCAATATCATATCTAAGAGGAAATTGTATCTATATGAGCCAAATATTAAGTCTAAGAGTAGATAGCATCTCTATGGGTCAAATACCATGTTTAAGAGGAAATAGCATCTCTATGGTCCAAATACCAATTCTAAGTGGAAATAACATCTTTATGGACAAAATATCAAGTCTAAGAGGAAATCGCATCTCTATGGGCCAAATGCCAATTTAAGAGTAAATAGCATCTCTATGGGATAAATATCATGTCAAAGAATGAATAGCATCTCTATGGTCCATGAAATTCCTAGACTTTGGACCATGCCACAAATTTCATCATTTGATGTCTTTGGGATAGATACGACTAGGGGTGTGAGTTGTACCCCTTTGATACAAGTAGTATCCTGTTTTCCCTACCTTTTTGTTCCTTGAGCAGCCTAGTAGGAGAATACACTGCCTGCTATACGACTTGTCCTCCCTTTAGTCGTACCCAAAGAGTACAATTCCTACCAAGGTGAGTCGTATAAAGGTGTCTTAAAGTTTGGAGTAGACTGTTGGGGTACGGTTGATGGATACGAGTTAGGATTTAGTCGTACCCTTTGGATGCAACACAAAGATATATGGTCATACCTTTTACAGTGTGTGTAACCTTAGATAAGCCTATGGTATGAGCTAGGGTATCACTCATACCATAGGATACGGTTCCCTTAGTGAATCGTACAGTTAGTTGTACCCCTAGACCGGTCTATTTTCCATCTTTTAATTAAGGGCCTAGTGTTCATTTCCCATGTCTTAATCCCTAACCCCCTTTACTATATATGTTCTTTTAGCCTTCTAAATATCTATTTTTTATGGATTAAACACCCTAAATATTCTCTCAAGCCCGTCTTTGGAGGATTGGAGGCTAGGGTTTCAAGGGTGATCTTCAAAAGGAAAAGTAAAGTCAATATTCTTGGTAATTTAAGTTACCTAAGGCATGTAACTCATCATCTTTATAAATTACTCTAAACCCATGTATTTCACACTTGGATTAGTAAGTGTACATGGTGGTTTTGAAATCAAATAAAAATATTTTTGTTGCCTAATAATAAATAATTATGGTTCTTGCTTAGACTTATGTTTATACATGTTATCGATGGCAGTTGGCGCATGTGAATTCTTATTATATGTGGTCTAACTTATGTGTCTTGAGTAACCCTAGTATTGATGATTTCTACCATAAAATTGGCCTTACTAAAGGAATTTACACAAGGTGTTTATGAAAATATCTAAGGGAGATGGCTAGTTACATAATGATGATGCTTTGAATTAGCGTAGTGGCCCAAAATGTATGAATGATTGAAAATAATACAATAAAGGTAAAATAAGCTATTTAATGTGTAATTGATGACCTTTATGGTTTGATGAATAAGAAGGGGGTTAAAGTCCCTAACATTAAAATGAACTTGAATTGGGTATTGAAGTAAATTATGATATAGAATTTATAAAGAAGTATGAATGGCTTGTAAGTTTCTTCATGACCATAGTTTGAATTGTATGATGAGTTGAATAAAGGAATTAGCCTTTTGAAATGGTTGAACAATGAAGGCTCCCATGTGGACCATATGGTGATGTATGGTGTTAAAATTGGCTAAATAGGTTAAAGTACTTATGTGTGGAATTAATATATATGGATGCATGGACAAAGGGCTAGAGTCCCAATGGTGACTAATGATAGTCATGATGTATTGAAGTTAAAGTCCCTTTCCTAATGAAATAACTTATGATTAATGTCCCTTCCATAATGAGATCTCATGAGGTCAAAGTTCCTCACCAAATGAATTAGCTTGGGGTTAGATTCCTTGATCTAGTATGTCATAAGAGTAGAGTCCCTTTCCTAATATGTGAGTAGGTGGTTAGTGTCCCTTGCTTGAATGAATATGTGTGAGTGGTTAAAGTCCCTCACTTATATGAATATGTATGAGTGGTTAGAATCCCTCACTTACATGGATGTGTATGTGGTTTGAGTCCCTTACCTGATGATATATGAATGGGGTTAAAGCCCTATGTCTAATAAGAAATGCTTGAATATATGAGTGTGAAGGGTTGGAGTCCTCCATTACATGTATGATGAATGAGTGGTTCCAAAGTGTTCATAAGACTTTCCCCCTTGGTTAGCATGTGATATGTCTAAATGTATAGATAAGGTTATGAATGTGTTTAAATAGGACATATATTGACTTATTGTTGAATGATAATTCTATTTTATCCTTATCCTTGAGTTACATGCTAGTATTCCAACCGTAAATCATCTCCAGATGTTATGTCCTCACATTACATAGAGGATAGAGAATCATCTTCTTTTCTTGTGAAGTGATTAGGTGGTCAAACCAGTTAGTGCATTGACTATGGATTGGTGAGCTTCCATATTTTCAAAGATATTTATTCTTGGTCCTCTATCTATATTCTTAGTCTAATTTTCACTCAATATTTCTATTGTTGGGGGCTTGTCCCAACATATACATTTCTAAACTTCAATTTATATAGAGGTATTATGGATGACTGTGGACTTTAGTAGATTGGTTAGTTGATGAATCTAATGAATTGTTTAGACATGCTTAAGTTATGACTCCTAGTATGTTTTCCTCTCTCTCATTATATGGTCAAGATTTACTCGACCTAGATGATTGATGTGATGATTATTATAGGTTATCAGGGTGACTTACAGTTCATGTGGGCTTGAGGGTCACCTACAACATGGACCGATTATATGGCATGTTAAGTTGGTATCAAAACTTATGTTCATGGTCAGTTGGGTGTCTATAATACCATGTCGAGGAAAGTCTCCTTTATGGATAAGAAGGATGCTACACTTATAAAAAAAGAGCTATGAAACATTTTTGGAAATATTTCCCTTTTTGTGTTTCAATCTCAACCTATAGAGTCTAAGGTCTTGGATTTCACTTATTTTTGTTTGATATCTTTCATATCATGCCTCTAAGGAGATCTAAGACTCTGCCAAACCCTTCTGAGGGCCCTATGGATGAATCTTTTCTTACTTCTAGAGTTCGAACTTGGGCTAGGACTGCGGCATCCGGCCATCTTTGTAGGGTTCCACCTGTCCCTACCAACCCCAACTATGAAAGTAACCCTTTTATTCTATCACCTCATGGGGATTCTATTAATGCCGAGTTTCATCTCTCTATCAACCTCTTGACTTAATTGGTGGCTTCTTAATTAGGGTATGGTGCTCTAACTACAAATTTTTATGAGGCCACAAGAATTGGATAATTTATGAGGTTGATCCCTCCTATGTTATCCAGTATAAAGATTGAGAAAGATCCTTAAGGCTTAATTGATGAAATAGAGAAAATCTTCTAAATCATACATGCTTTAAGGATTGAGGGTGTTGAGTTTGCTTCCTACCAATTAAAAGATGTAGTGTACTAATGGTACGAATGGTGGGAGTTTTCTAGAGATGTTGATGCTAGTTCCGACATATGGGAGGACTTCTCCATGGCATTATTAGACTACTTTTTTCCTCAAGAGTTAATGGAGGCAGAGGAAAAAGAGTTTGTGAACCTAAAGGAAAGAAGAATGTCCGTTCAAGAGTATGACTTGAAATTCCATCAATTATCAAGGTATGCTCTTGATATTGTTTCTAGCATAAGGGCTAGAGTTCATAAGTTTGTCTCAGGATAGTCCCGTAAGTTATTCCTTGTGAGCAAGACAGCTTGTTGATTGAGAACATGGATATTTCTAGGTTTATTGTGTATTTTCAACAAGTGAAAGAAAAGAAAATGAAAAAAGTTGAGCTTAGTAAGAGGAAAGCAAGGAAATTTAGGCCTTCTAAGCATAGTTGTGGAAATGGTAGCAAGTGTCCATGAAAGAAGTGGGGGAGTTCAAGTTCTTTCTCCTAGGCTAGTGTTTGCTCTCCTTACCAAAAGATTTTAGGTTATTATTAGACTTAGTTTAGTGATTTGTCTCATGCGCAGGGTGCCTAATTCTAGGCTAGTGGTGCCCAATAGGCTCCACCTTACCCTCCTTGCAGATTCTGTGGTCAGAGTGATAAAAAAAGAAACAGATGTTTCCATTATGGTCAAGTTGGGTATATGAAGTTTAATTGCCCATCTCTATCAGCTTCTTTGGCCAATAGGGCCACTATTTCTAATCTATCTATTCCTGTACCAAAGGGTATTATGTCTACATCTACTTTTATTTCTGGAATCAGCGCTAGTCAGAACTGCTTTTATGCACTTGCTACTCACAAAGATTCTGAGATATCTCTCAATGTTGTCACAGGTATGTTGAGACTTTTTTCCCATGATGTGTATTATTTGCTTGTTCTGGGGTATACTCATTTTAATGTGACCTTGTATGTGGTCCCAAGAGTCTGTCATTTTTTTTTATTTCTACCCCAATCTGAGACCCTGTGATTGTTAGAAGGGTCTATAACAGGTGTATGATATCAGTTCGTAGTAAAGATACTCTAGTAGACTTGATAGAGTTTTCCATTACCGACTTTGATGTCATTTTGGGGATGGATTGGTTGCACTCTTGCTATGCTTCTTTAGATTGTAGGACTTGTAGGGTCATGTTCAAATTTCTTAATGAGTCAGTCACTGTATGGGAAGGTGGTTCCCTAGTGCCTAAAGGAAGGTTCATTTCTTATCAAAGGCCCAAAGGTTGATTTAAAAGAGGCGTTTGTATTATTTGGTCTGACTTAAAGATTTTAACTCAGAAGAGCCTTTTCTAGAATCCATTCCCATGGTTTATAAGTTTCCCAAGGTGTGTCCCAATGATCTTCTCGATGTTCCTCCCTATAGATGAAATTAATTTTAGGATTGACCTTATTCTAGACACTCATCTAATTTCTCTCACTCCTTATGGAATGGCTGCGACGGAGCTAAAAAAGCTTAAAGAACAATTGAAAACACTCTTAGATAAAGGTTTTTTATCCGTCCTTGTATGTCTCCACGGGGTGCTGTTGTGTTATTCATGCGCAAGAAGGATGCTTTCTTTTGTCAACAAGTGAAAGTTAAGCACATGAGGCCCAGTGGGTTCTACCAAGAAATTGTGTCGCCCGAATGGAAATGGGAGACAATTAATATGGATTTTGTTATTGGTCTCCCGAAATCTCAAAATCAATATGATCCTATTTTGGTCATTGTTGGTAGAATGATCAAATCCGCTTATTTTTTCCCATAAGGACTAATTACTGGTTGAAGATTATGCTCTGTTGTATCTTGTAGAGACCGTGATGTTGGACGATGCTCTATTTTTTATTATCTCCGATTGTGGTCCTCTATTTTCATCACACTTTTGAAATTCATTCCAAAAGGGTTTGGGTACTAGAGTATGCCTTAGTACCTTTTTTCCCCATAAATAGATAGGCAAGTGGAAAGGACCATCCAAATACTATAGGATATGTTGCAGGCTTGTGTGATGGATTATGGTGTTAGTTGGTATGGCAATTTTTCTTTGATTGAATTTGCCTATACTAATAGTTACCACTCTAGTATTGTCATGGCCCCTTTTGACACATTGGGTGGTATGAAGTTTGCAAGGTTAAGTTTCTTGGCCTTGATTTAGTTCACCAAGTCCTAGAAAAGGTAAAGTTATTCATGGTAGGTTAAAAATCGCTCAAAGTCGCCCAAAGTGCTATGCAAGTCTAAGGAGTAGGCACTTAGAGTTTTGCATTTGCGATTGGGTATTCTTTATGGTGTCTCCTATGAAATGAGTAATGCGATTTGGTATAAAGGGAAAGCTTAGTCCCCGTTAGGTTGGCCCCTACTTGATTGTGAAGAGGGTTGGTCATGTTTCCTATGAGTTGGAGTTGCCTTCTAGTATGAACTCCATTCACCTGGTTTTCCATATCTTTGTGTTGCAAAAATGTCTGGATGATCCTTAATTTGTTATTCCCTTAAGTGATGCTGATATCTCGGATTATTTGTCCTATGAGGAGATCCTAGTGAGGATCTAGGATCGGAAAGTTCTCTAACTATGAATGAAAGAGGTGGCTTCGGTAAAGGTTCTATGGAGGAACCTGAAGTCTAAAGAAGCTACATGGGAAGCGGAAAAGTCCATGAAGTCCAAGTATCCTCATTTGTTTTCTATTTTGGAAACTTGGGATGGAGGTATATTTTGATCTTCTTCTTTTGATTTGTTTTCTTGAAAGGTAATGGGTTAAAGTCCCCAATGTGTTGAGTTGATTTGTGTTATGTTAGACCATGGGTTAAAGTACCAAATTGTTTGAAACTATATGTGTGTTTTATTGTGATGGTTTTAAGTCCCTAGTATCTTGAGTTTATTAATGTCTTTGGTAAATGATGGGTTCGAGTTCCAAACCCTTGAATTAAGTAAGTATCCCTTATAAGTTGATCAGTTTAAGTCCCTAAGTTGAGAATGAGTAAGTGTTGATAAGTAAGGGTTTAAGTCCATAAGAATTGTAATGAATAAGTATCTTTGGTAAATAATGGGTTTAAGTCACAAAATAGATGAAGTGAATGATTGGTTGATAATGAGCATGATATATGCTATGTTATTTCCTAGTTGTATTCTTATTCTAACTTGTTTATGGGTTGGTTTGATATGTGATGATGTTTTAACGTGTGTTTATTTCATGCCTTACCCATTATTCGCGGACGAATGACCCAAGTAGGGGAGAATTAAAACACCTAGACTTTGGACCATGCCAGGAATTTCATCATTTGATGTCTCTGGTATAGATATGACAAGGGGTGTGAGTCGTAAACCTTAGATAGTAGTTGTATCCTCAACTACCTTCCCTCTCGTACCTTTAGAAGATTAGTAGTTTGACACACTACCTACTCTACGACTTGGCCTCCCCTTAGTGGTACCCAAAGGGTACGAGTTATGCAAAGTTTATTCATATAGAGGTGTCTTAAAGCTTTGAGTGTACTGTCTGGGGATCGGTTGATGTATATGAGTTAGGTTTGAGTCGTACCCTTCGGATATGACTTAAAGGTGTATGGAAGCACCTTTGACAATGTGTGTGACCTAGTAGAAGCCTAGGGTATAAGCTAGGGTACCAGTCGGACTTTGTACACTAGGGTACAGATCCCTTAGTAAGTGGTATAGTGAATCATATTTCCAGCTATTAACTAAGGGCCCTATGGTCATTTCCCATTCCTTAAACCCTAAGTCCCCTTACTATTTAAATTCTTAGAGCCTCTTAAACATCCATTGTTGATGGACCAAACACCCTAAATACCTCTCAAGCTTATCTTTGGAGGAATGGAAGCAAGGGTTTCAAGGGTTATTGTCAAGAGGCAAAGTGAAGTCAATATACATGGTGATTCATGTTTTCTAAGGCATGTAACTCATCCCTTTCCTAAATAACTCTAAACTAATGGTTGACCTCCAGTCAAGGAGATGCCACGATCATTGAGATGGGGCTGTGTTTGCAATGATGAGATTACCATGACCTTACCACAATCGCCATCATCCTTGTTGTGATTGCCGACGCACTAGAACGATCTAAACTTTGAAAATTTCTGAGTCTCCAATGATGCCTTGAGATTCATTTGGAATTGCACTTTCACACATAAACTGTGTATTCATACTAATTTTAACATTTTGAATGAGTTGGAAAAGTAGGATTTTAAATCTGAGGTTGTTTCGACAAAATATCGGTCCTACACCCTTTCTTTTTTATTTTCAACTTTCCAACCAATAGGCAAAAATGAGCATGGTTGCAGTAGGACCTAAACCAAAGATCTACCTAGCCTAAAATTTATATCTCAAGCTAACTGGAATAGGCAGAATTCACATCCAAGATTGTTTTACTGAGGTTTTTGCTTGGTCCCCATTTGGAAACAACAAAGACTTCAAAATGATGATTTGGCTCTAGAAAACAAACGAACTATCTGGTAATCAAATTTTTAGTTCCAATAAGTCATAAATGACTTGAGAAACCATGGAAAAGCTCAAATAGTGGAAATGAATGGAAATATGAAAAATGACCGAAAGGGTCATTAGAATTTCTTTGTAGCTGGGCTAAGACATTACTTATGATTTGTGACAATCAAAGGTGTACAAGTGAAACTTCCTACTCTTTATTTAGAGTTAGCGATGGTATTTATCATGGTTATAATTTGGAGGCATTATATTTATGGTGGTTGTTACGAGATATTTACAAACAATTACAGTCTTTGGTACATTATGAACCAAAGGGAGCCTAATTTGAAATAGTTCTTATGGATTGACTTTTTGAAGTAATATGATATCTCTAGTATATACATCTACGAAGGTGAATGTGTGTAGCAGATGCCTTAAGATGAAAGTCAATAAGTATGGGTAATTTGGTTTCTATTTAGGTTTTAGAACAATTATTAGACTTGGGTGTTTAGTCCCTAGCAAAATTAATGATTCTGGTTGATATTTTAGACTAGAGGAGGATTCATGCTAGTGTGGAAGATAGGTCAACTTTGTTAGAGTAAATTCAAGGCTACCAATTTAAGGATAGGTAACTTTTTAGCATTCATGACTAGGTGATGAGAGATGAGTCCAGGAGGGATATTTAGATTTGGAGCGTATTTTGTGATTCGATTGTTGCATTTGTGTTTTGAGGGTTGGAGACTTGTTTAAGTTGATACTATGAGAGGATCATAGCGCTAGATATTCTATTTAGTAGGGGATAGCTAAGATGTATAGATATTTGAGGTAGCATTATTTATGGAGTGGTATGAAGAAGGACGTAGCATACTTCATAGAAAAATATTTGTGTTGCTAGTTGAAAAAATTTAAGTATTTGAATCTAGGTAGATTGATTCAGAGGCTACACATTCTTGTGTGGAAGTAGGAGAGGATCACTGTTGACTTTTTGTGTGGGTTTCCCCATATTTCTTGTTGTTTTGACAACGTTTAAGTTATCATGGATAGGTTGAACATTTTTTCATTTCATCCCATTGTGATTTGCTTTAGGGTTAAGAGAGATTAGCTCTTATCTACATTCACGAGATAGTTCATCCTTGTTTGTTACCTGTGTCCAATATCTTAGATAGATGTTGAGTGTTCACTTCTATCTTTAGGAAAATTTTGGTATCCGGTGGACTTTAGTACCGCTTTCCACCACCAGATCGACTCGAGGCAAACTATATAAGTTTTGGCAAATATGTTATGATGTGTTATTGACTTTGGAGGACAGTGGGATCAATATTTACCATTAGAAGATTTTATTTATAGTAAGGGCTACTATTAGAGGATTAAGATGGAAACATCTGAGGCATTTTATGGTAGGAATTTTAAATCGTATAGTGGTTAGTTTGAGACTTCTAAGGTTACACCATGTGGAATTGATGCACCGTGGAAACACAACACTTTTGATGCTTAAAGACAAGGAATTTATGATTGCTCATCGGTTATTTTGTTGAATATGAGGTTTTTGTTGTTTGATTCATGGAAAAATAGGTATGAAGCACCTTGGTATAAAATTGGAATAAAAAACTCTGAAAAAGATGAAATATGTTCATCCTATGAGTCATACTAGAAGTCATCAACATATAATAAGGCTAATAGCTTTACTCATAAGCAAGAAAGTAACAAAAGTAAAGTAGGGAAGCTAAGTGAAGAGTGCATACGACTGGAGAGTACGAACCTTAAATTGTGGCTATGAGTTAGCAGAAGTACTTGTTGAGAGAGATGAAAACAAATTTAAATTTCTGAGTTGAAGTCACATAAGAAGAGGAGGCATAAGAACTGAGTACTACTCGTAACGATAAGTCGTGAAGAGACCAGTATCCAGAGAATTGGAAGTTTAAGTCCCAGGTAGTGATGAGTGAAGACCATGAGTCGTAAACTATTGTTACAACTCGTGGGGATGCATCTTAAGGCCAACAGAAACCCGAAGTCCTAAAAGATCAATTAATGGTGTATTTAAGACAAGCACTGTACGAATCGTAAGAACAGCTTACGAGTGGACAACAAGAGTCATACCTTGTGACAACATACTTTTCCTATTACATTTTAATTAGGATTTCAGGGTTATTTTGAGATACTATAAATACCATAGGCTAATTTATTTATTAGGTTACATATTTTTATAATACTATTAATACTTTTAAAATATTTTTCTCATTGAGATTTTGGGTTTTATTCAATTGAAGACTTCGGATTTTCTTCCAGCTATTCTTGTGAAATTTATTACCTGTATTCTTTATTGAATATGATGGATTGTTTTATAGACATAAGTGGCTAACTACGTTGACTAGGATTGTGGGAACCCTATTGGAGTAACTACGTAGAGGATGTGGGAAATTTATCTAATTAATTATGACCACATGTATCTTAATCTTATTTATATTAGTTGACCTCAGAGCTACCACAGAAGCTTGAGAATTGCCCGTATTAGAGAATGTCGTCACAAGGGAGTTTAAGATTAGGAAAAATGGATTAAAATAGTAATTTGGGATTCACGTCCATCTCGTAATTCTTCCATCTAATCTAATAAACTTGAGTCCCAAAAGGTAATAGTTGAACTAAGGTTATACACAAGGATCAATAAGGCGACACCCTGAATCTTACAAGGTAAAGGGTGAGATTTATCATCACGGTCACAACACTGTTGATAATACATAACTTGTCAATATTACATGCAGAGCAAGAGATTTTGGAGTTGAAAACAAGAAGTTTACAAAGTTGAGAAACCAAGGAGAAACAGTCCTAGTATTTATCTTATACTATTTACAAACTCAAGCATTCATGTTCGGTATCTTCTTATTGTTTACTTTACCATATTGCTCGTGGATTTTGTCATGTTTGAGAGATTGTTAAATTTTTTCCCTGTGTGTTCAACCCCAACCTAGTTTTGGTTACGATATTTGACATCGACCACAATATACTTATTTGGAGGTTAGTTTTTTGGTCAATGTCTAATATTGTAACCCAAACCAGTTTGGGGTCGAACCCACAGGGAAAACGTTGAACAATATCTCAAGCTTGATAAAATCCACAAGCAATACTAAAAAGTAAATGGGAGGATTTTGAAATCAATAATAAGTAGCAATCGAACTTGAATTCTTGAGTTTTTAAACAGTAGAAGATGAACACTAGGACTGTGTTCCCCTTTGATTCTCAACTCTGTAAACTTCTCGTGTTCAAATCACCTATTTTTTTCTCTACATGCAAAGTTGAGAAGCTATGTATTATCAATTGTACTGTGAACATGATGATAAATCTCACCCTTTGCCTTGTATGTTTTAAGGTGTCCCCTTTTTTCTCCTCTATTATAACCTTTGTTCAACTTTCACCTTTTGGTCACAAGTTAATTAGATGAGATGGTAGAATTATGAGATGGATGTGAATCCTAAATTAATATCTAAATCCCCTTTTCCTAACCTCAAACTCCCTTGTGAGGACATTCTCAAACATAGGAAATACTCCAGCTTCTACAGTAGCTTTGAGGTCAATTAATATGAAGATCATTAAGATAGATGCAGTGATAATCAAATAAATGAATCTCCCATTTCCTCTACGTAGTTAATCCACCAAGGTTACCACAACCCTAGTCAAGGAAATTAGCAACTCATATTCACATAACAATCCATGTTAATTAATAAACAATACATGTAATCAATTGCACAACAATAAGAGGAAGAAAATTTGAAGTCTTTAATTGAATAAAACCCAAAATCTCAATGAGTAAAATATGTTAAAATGAGTAAAAGTATTGTAAAAGTGCATAACGTAATAAATGAATAACCCTAAGGTATTTATAGTATCTCAAAATAACCCAAAAAATCCTAATTAAAATGGAATATGAAAATTATGTCGGCATAAGGTACGACTCTTATTGTCAACTTGTAAAGTCTTCTTACGATTCATATAGTAATTTTTGTAAGTACTCCAGTAATTTATTTTTCAGGGCTTCAGGTTTCTTTTGTCCTTACGACTAATCACCATGAGTTATAACCATAGCTTATGACTCGTGGTATTCACTAGTCAACACAAGGGTCTTAGTCTTTCAATGCTCTGGACACTTGTCTCTTTATGACTTACCCTTACGAGTCATACTCAAGTCTTAAGACTCATACAGATAAGTCATGAAGAGACCAAAGTCCAGACCATTTAAACACTAAGGCCTAGGTGGTGACGAGTGAAGATCACAAGTCATAAGCTATGGTTACAATTTATTAGGATGAGTTGTAAGGACAACAAAAAGCTAAAACCCTAAAAGATCAATTACTTCAGTTCTTACGGCAAACACTGTACAACTCATACGAAAACTTATGAGTGAAAACAAGAGTCGTACCTTATGCCAACATACTTTTCCTGTTCTATTTTAATTAGAATTTCTGTGGTATTTGAGAATACTATAAATAAATTAGGGTTATTACCTTATTACGTTACACACTTTTAAAATACTTTTACTACTTGTAAAATATTTTACTCATTGAGATTTTGTTCTTGAGATTTTGGGTTTTATTCAATTGAAGACTTCGTAATTTCTTCCTCTTATTCTTTTACAATTAATTATATGTATTCTTTTTTGATTATCATGAATTGTTACATGAACATGAGCTACTAATTTCCTTTAATAGGCTTGTGGGAACCCTAGTAGATTAAATATTTAGAGAAAGAGGGATATTCATATATTTGAGTCTGACTGCATGTATATTAATCTTCTTCATATCAATTGACCTCGGAGCTACTGTAAAAGCTTAAGGATTGCTTGTATTTGTGAATGTCCTTAAAAGGGAGTTTGGAATTAGGAAAAGGGGATTAATACAGTAATTCTTGAGACCCAAAAGGTGAATGTTGAACTGAGGTTACATTCAAAGAGAAATAAGGCAACACCCAGAAACTTACAAGGTAAAGGGTGTGATTTATCATCACGTTCACAATATATTTGAAAATACATAGCTAGTTAACATTGCATACAGAGCAAGAGCATAGGTGAGTTGAACACGATAAATTTACGGAGTTGAGAAACCAACGGGAAAACAATCCAAGTGTTCATCTTCTATTGATTAAAAACTCGAGCATTCAAGTTTAGTTACTACTTACTATTGATTTCAAAATCCTCCCATTTACTTTTCTGCATTACTCATGGATTTTGTCAAGTTTGAAAGATTGTTCAACATTTTCCCTATGGGTTCGACACCAACATAGTTTGGGTTACCATATTTGACATCGACCCAAAAACTAAACTCCAAAGAAGTATGTTGTGGACGATGTCAAATATAGTAACCCAAACCATGTTGGGGTTGATCTCACAGGAGAAAAACTGAATAATCTCTCATACTTGACAAAATCCATGAGCAAAGAAGAAAAGTAAATGGGGGATTTTGAAATGAAAAGTAAGTAGCAATCAAACTTGAATGCCTGAGTTTGTAAATAGTCGAACACGAACACTAGGATTGTTTTCCCCGGATTTCTCAACCCCGTAACCTTCTCGTATTCAACTCACTTATTCTCTTGCTCTGTATACAAAGTTGACAAGCTATGTATTATCAATTATCTTGTGACCATGATGATAAATCTCACCATTAACCTTGTGAGTTTTAGGGAGCACCTTATTGCTCCTTATTTATTACCTCATTTCAATTTTCACCTCTTGGATCTCAAGTTGATAAGATTAGATGGAGGAATTATGAGATGGACGTCGAGCCCAAATTACTATCTTAACCCCTTTTTCCTAATCTAAAACACCCTTATGATGACATTCTTAAATACAAGCAATCCTTAAGCTTCTACAGTAGCTCTAAGGTCAATAAATATTAAGAACATTAAGATAGATAAAGTAACAATCAAATAGATTAATCTCCCACTTCCTCTATGTAGTTAATCCAACAGGGTTTATGTCACCTCATTTTCTTATATTCACGTAACAAACCATGATAATCAATAAAAATACATGCAATTAATTGCAGATGAATAAGAGGAAAAAAATCTAAAGTCTCTAATTAAATAAAACCCAAAATCTCAATGAGAAAGATATGATAAAGGTAATAAAAGTATTGTAAAATTGCCTAACCTAATGAAGAAATAACCCAAAGGTACTTATAGTATCTTAAAATAACCCAAAAATCCAAATAAAAATAGAATAGGAAAAGTATGTAGGCACAAGGTACAACTCACGTTGTCCACTAGTAAGGTCTTCGTAAGAGTCATACAGTGCTTTTTGTACATACTTTAGTAACTGATATTTTAGGGCTTCAAACTTCTGTTGTCCTTATGACTCATCTATAAACATGATTCGTAACCATATCTTATAACTCATAGTCTTTACTCGTCACCACCTAGGACTTAGTTTTCAATGCTCTAGACATTGGTATCTTCACGACTTTTCCTTACGAGTCGTACTCAAGTCTTACAACTCTTCTTCTTCTATGATTTCGACTATGAATATTAAATTTCATTTAATCTCTCTTAAGATTACTTCTCCTCACTCGTAGCCATAATTTATGGTTTGTACTCCCCAGTGGTTTGCACTCTTCACTTAGGTTCCCTGCTTAACTTTTGTTACTATCTTGCATACGAGTAAGCCTACGATCCATATGATACATGATGACTTTTAGGATGACACATTGGAAGCCTTTACTTTTAGGACAACTTTTAGGATGACATATATTTCATTATATTTATTTTGTAGTGATATATTTCAAATGAGTGGCCCTTACTTCACTGGGACTTAATAAATTTAGATGAAAAATTGTTGTTTGTGGTGGACAAAGTATTTACACAAGTGACAGATATTAGATTGTTGCATTCTAGAGATATTCCAGTTGTTATGATTCAGTGAAGATACCATCAAGTAAAGAAGGATACTTGAGAGATTGAGAGTGAGGTGCAGTCCTAGTATCCACAATTGTTTAGCATTAAGATACTTCTTAATATCTCACTTTCATGGATGAAAGTCTATGTAATAGTGGATATTATAATGATTCTCAAGGTCATTTCCTATATTTTCATGCCTTGTCAATATTTAGAGATTTTCTAAAGCTGCCCTAAGTTATTTATGATTTGCAGGAAATTAAAGTTTAGTCACCGGACAATTTTCTTTGATTTTAAAGTCAATTCCTTATTTTTGATCTATTATTGTTAAGAAAAGGGTATAGGGCCTAAACTTAAATTAAACATGTAACACCCTCTAAGCTCCTAGCTAAGATTCTAACCATTCATCATATGTTTATAAGCCCAAAACAATTATTTTAACAATAGATAACTATCATGAGCATTTACAAAGCGGGTAAAGTGCTTTCTATGTGAATCATGGTCATAGGAGCCATTTAGACCACAGTTACATAATGAAAGAACTTTTTTTGGTTAAGTTTTTGTATTTGATCCTACAAGAATCAACTTAAAATGTGTATAACTTGGAGAATGTACAAACTTTTTTAAAACTCAAAACACCATCAAATGAAAGATGTTTGAGTTTGGGTATTTGAGGTCTCTATGATGCTAAACTATTATTTTTCTTTAGTTTTTTGAGGGCAAACTAATCCCATAACTTCTAGTAAAATGTTTTCCATCATTCCATGACATGAACTCATCCTTCCCTCTTTTTCCAATCTGTTATAAACACCAAAATAAGGGGTTTCTCTACAAATTGCATCAAGTGATCCAAACACAAAGTTTCTTTCTAGAAATCAATGAGTTCTGGTAAGTGGGTGTTTAATGAGGATCTCCTTTCATCATCATGCACAAATTATAGTTTCAATACATGATTCCATGAATTTCAATAAACTAGGGCTTTTACCAAATTATGATTTCAAGCTTAAATTTAGTTCTTCGTGATATATAAACATTAATGAACATGTTATAATTATCATTTATGAACTCTTATAGCCATATTAGTTTATTAAAGTTATCCTCAAATACAAGCATGATTTTCATGGTTTTACCCAAGTATTTCAAGTATTATGATTAAGGGATATATGATATATTTGTTTTTAAGGCTATTACGTATGATTACCACATTTTGATATATTGATCACAGAATATAGGCTATTATATCATAGTTATGATTTCTTTTTGATTTTATGATCTTATACACGATATGAAATTCATACATTTACTTATGAACATGAATTAGATACAGAATCATGATTCTTCTTTAGGACTTATAGACCAGTATGCTTACTTTACAATGTATATAATACATTATGAGCACTATCAATGTTTTTGGACTAGTATTTAGCATCGAGGAATAAGGGTTTAGTGCATCCAAATTCCAGGACTATGTTTCACCATAGTTTAAAGGGGTCAACGCCAATTAGAGTGTCTCTCATTGGAGAAAGTCTTTGTTAGTTAAGAATGGTTTCCTTCTCATTAGCAAATTCATGCCAATTATGGTTGTTTACCCTAGCAAGGTATTGAATACCCTCCCAACAATGGCTAGAAGTTGGGCTCTATATTTCTCAAATTAGGTATGTCATTGAAAATATCTCCCATAAAAATATTCATTTTAGAAACTAAGTGTAATGACACACTAAATTTACTATATCTTGCTTTAATATGTATGCTTTATGATATATCAGCTTTAGGTTTTAATTATGAACATGGTGAGTTTGTATACACTTTGTATGAATGTTTTATTTTTTGATACACCCATTTTACTTATTTCATGCACCCGCACATACCCAGTAGTTCCAATAGTAGTTCAGTACTGTCTATATAAAGGTTTGTGTGGTAACATTATTCATAATATTGGTATCAATTGTCGCTCACCAAATCATGATCAGGCAGTTAACAACTTACAGCCAGTAAGTGATGAGTTATCTTTATTTGAGGACTCAATTCAATTATACTTCTCATATTTTATTTCAATTCATTTGTATTCGTTAAGGATAGTTGGGGGTCATGTCTCGATTACCTATAGTTAATATGAGTAGAGGTTTCATAGACAACCAGTTAGAGTTGATGTATTCAATTTCAAATTCCTTTTGTATAATTAGTGTTGTAAACTTTTAGAAGAAAAATATTGAAATTAATTATCGCATGATTTGGCTTCTTCTTATTATATATTTCTATTATAAATTATTAATTAGTTTCTCATGCATTATGTATATACCTTAGGTTAGTTTAGGATTACTCATCATCCTATGCATCGTGTGACATCTAAGGGGTGGTCTCAGGATGGTACAAATTTGTCATTAGAGCTTATAGTTAAAGTATTCTAGGGTGTCTAAAATCCATGACTAGTAGAGAATTTTTACGGGTCGAGTGTGCACTACACTTATATCAAAAGGCTACTGGGAATTTAGGAAATATTTTCCTTCTTTCATACTACAGATCATGTAGTAAAGTTTTCCTCTTAGAAATATATGGTGATTCATGTGTTACTCCAAAATTCTATAACTATACCTTATCTTTGAGTTATTGCAAGTAGTACATATTTATTCTCCTGATATGCTGCTTTCAAATAAACTATAAAAAACTTTAGAAGTCACACAAACATCTTTATTGAAGCCCGATAGTGAGTTTAAGCCTTAGATTTAACATCTTTTGTCTTTCATCAATATGAATTATATGGTTAAGATGAAATATGTTATGTATTTAGGTTAAAGTTTTACCCTTTATTATGGATAGCACCATGAGAGAATAGAGTATGTACTTAGATTATAAATTAGAGTTTTTATTTTAGGGATAGTGTACCTTAGGGTTTTATGATCCATAAGTGGTAGAATGTCGTTAGAGTTGGGAGTATGTATTTAGAAGTGTTTTGAAAAGAAAGGTAGGGAAAGTGATTGGTTAAAAGCAGATAGATGGATCTATGTATGCTATTAAGTTAGGATTTAGGTGATATGTTTTTAGTGCTAACTAAATGGTAGTGAGTATGGTGTAGATTTCATGGTGGAAGATAGAGAAGTAATTATTAGTTAAGGTGACAAGGAGTACGCTTGAACTAGGAAAAGAGTTCTTGATGGCATTTTATTCTTCTAGAAAAGTAAAGGTCATTATGAAAGTTTATTGGGTTGTTAAGATTGTTAATTTGAGCTTCACTTTGCAATCATGAAAAGATTGGTTGATGCTTATAGATATTAATAAAATTTGAAATGTAAATGGATAAGTAGTAGTAATATGTTAAAGATGGATTTTCTAACGGTCTAAAATAAGATAGACTATAAGATTATGATCAATTATTGCTATTATGAGGTTCTAGCGGACAAGTATTTCTTAATATTTTTTATTAATGCCAAACAAGAATAGTATGTGATGTGTTGTTAATCATGTCTAGTAATAGACACTAAGTTTGAACAGTGGATGAAGATCACCATGGAAATAGTGATTTCTTGGGTTGGTGATGTCATTTCTTTGGATAGTGATACTAGTTATGTGGAAGTGTGCTAATAAGCCTGAAATAATATAAGCAAGAATTTAAGTTCATTTATTTACAATTATGTATGATGGATAGGTATGATGTAGAGGTGTACCCAAGGTAGCATGAGGATGCATGATTTTCTATGGTTGTTATGTGGCATATTTGGTTAGATAGTACCCTTGAGTTGGTACATGTGAATAAGGATAGTTATATAGTATTTGGTGCTCTTTACAAACAAATTAAGGAGTTATAGATAGACGATGTTGAGTCTCGATATAATTTTAATTCTCATGGTTTTGGGATGCATAAAAATTTAGTGGTATTATATTATAAAACATTTAAGAGAATGGTAGATTATGTATTTAGAGAGGCATATATGGTTACCGAGAAGATTGTAAATATATGACGATGTTTGTTGAGCTACAGAAAGTTAAGGGTAGTATATATTAAAGAAGTGTCAAAGAATGAAGTTAGTATTTTCCAAATATAGTTTATGTGGTGGAGTTGAGCATTCATGTGTATATCATTAGAGTAAAGAAATTATGGCTCAATCTTGAGGATATGGAATAGGCCCAAAGGCTTATAATGTTGTCTTTAATCTAAGGGGAGATTATATGGTGAAAAAACAAATCAAGTTTTTTTAATTAGATTGTGATGTATGTAAATAACAATTATGATGATATAGTCATCCATTCTTAGTCTAGCATTTTCATTAGGTTGCAGTCATTATGGCTCAAAATCTATGTCTTGTATGATAGAGTCACGCCAGTGACCAATTCTTATACACTTCATACATATTCTTGTTCTTCTAAGCCCCTAGTAAAATAAGTAATAGCTTCACTCTGTAATCCTAGACACCCCCGTAAATCTATGAATTTTAGTCTTATGTTGAGTAACTTAAGATAAATATGAAACCGAGTTTAATAATATGCTCAATTCCCTGAATTCATGGTATACCCTTAATGACTAGTGAAATCACATTATGTCATATATATCCTTAATTCAAATCTCTTTAATGAATACATGCCTATGATACTTTATTATTCAGGCCACAATCAAGTGTCAAAATTTTGCATAGTATTCTTTTATGCTTTAGGTCCTCATATTCTATCACTTCAGTGACCTTTCCAATGTTAAGACAGTAGTGATGAAAATAGATGAACAATAGTTTAGATGGAAGAGAGTAGATGTTCCATATAAGGAAGAATTATTGTATGCTTTTTTTGTTCAAAGGATATAAGTGGTGAAGGAATATCGAGGCAACGCTTTGGTATATGTCATAGTTAGTTGAGAATTTTTGGTGTTGATTTTTGGAGATAATTCATTAAATTGATATTTATATCGGTAATAGAGAATATTAAAAAAAGTTCCTAGATGGGTTAGTTGCTTAGAAGTTCATAAATGGTTATAGAAATAGGCTTGAATGTCATGTTTGTATATAAGAGGATGAATACATTGTGCATCATAGAATTCTTGATTAGAGATCAGAGTTAGTGTAAAAGTGTTAAGGAGTATTGTTCTCTAAATGTGAGCTCTAAATATACATAAGATATTGAATTCTATAGTTTGGACTAGTATTATTGTGTTATGTGTAGTAACTTGTCATATTGAATTAGGCTGGAACATAGTGAGAGTATGTATCTCAACTAAGACTTTGGTAGAAGTAGTCACCTTTACCCTATAAAGTTTATAAGTTGCATCAAATAAAGTGTATTATTTAAGAGGAAAAGTATAGTTGAGAAGTGTTGTAAATCTTGAAGTTTAATAGTTACATCTACTACGGTATAGTAATCCTATTCTTGCTTCTGTTCTAAATGCCTATATTCCATGTTATATGGTTTAGCCAGAGGATATCTCATGGTTAAGTCTATACTGTCTCTATAATACAAACATATATCAATAATTTAGACTAATTGGACCATGTTGCAATTCCTTATTAAAATTCCATACTTAGATCATGGCCAAAATTGTTTTCCCCATTTGTTATTAGAAATTATGAAATTGAGCGTCTGAGAAAACTTATTTCCCCTTCTTGGTGTCTCTACGAAATTTCATTGCATTACTTATCAATTCACCATTCTATATGTACGATTGTGTCATGTAGGCTTCAACGAAGTTCTAAAATATCAACATGAATCATCTTCTTATAGTACATCAAGTCAGCTAAGAATCTATTTCATGTTAGGGGCTTTATCTTTTCTGCTCAACTATATTCTTTATTAGCAGATAGGATGGCCTAGTACCTTTATTTTCCACTCCTAACAATGATTCAACCTGAGTAATAAATTTTCCTCCTAGGACTGTGCTCTTTTAATTTCATGTATACATGTTTCCATTTGATTCCTATATATGTGCTTATGTTCCATAAGTAGAAACCGAGTTAGTACTCTGTCAAAAGGTGATTCCAAAAAGAATCGTTATCAATTTTAGAAATCCAATTTCCTTTTATTAACTAAATTGTTTTCATCCTAATAAAAGTCCATATTAGAGGAAGAATAATCCTAAGGAGGAGATATTGTAACACCCTAAAATATCCTAGCAAAGCTTCTAACTATTTGTCATATGTTTGTAGGCCCAAAAATAATTATTTTAACCATAAACAAGTGTCACGATCATTTACCTAGTGTGTAAAGTGCTTTTGATATGTATCGTGGTCCTAGGAAATATTTGGAGAAAATTTGAGTTGACAACACTTTTATCGATTGAGATTTAGTATTTGATAATACAAGGATGAACTTTAAATGAGTATAAATTCTATAATATCTGGAGTTTTAGAAAACAAGAGTCACCAAATCAAAGGTATTTGAGATCTCTTTACAATACATCTAATTTTTCCTTAAATTCTATATTGGAGTAAAAAGTTATGTGAATTTTTGTGAAGGAACCTATAGGGGTCCACGATAGAGGTGTGACACGAAATTTATGCTCCACTTTAAGGTCGTGACATACAAGTTGTGCACAATTTTAAGGTTGTTCCATGCCAGTGGTCACAACAATGTTAAAACCCTATTTTTCTTTAGTTTTTCAAGGGGAAACAAGTCAGATATGTACTAAGTGATCTTATAACTTATACTAAAACATTTTCCCTTATTCCATAACATGAGCTCATCCTTCCCTCTTCCCCAAAACTCTCAGAAACACCAAAATAAGGGTCTTTGTCATGACCAAATATTTGAGTCATGATGGCACCTACTTTATAACACCACACTATTGGAATAGGGTCCATGGCGACATAGCCAAAATCGTTGTAATAGAAGAGAAAACTGTAGCTATAGAGGTATTATGACAGTTAAGAAAATATTTCACCAGTTCACATGGCAATATCTCTACTGCTATGGTTCTTGTAATGGTTCCATTAACTATTACTATATCTAGAATGTACCAATGGTTATTAAGATCACTACCACTACACTTATTTGATATTAATTGCATTGAAATAAACTATTGCCAAAGGATTTTATGAAATGATTATTTTATCTATTCCAATAGTTAAATCAATGTATTACTACAATTATCTTTACACTATTGCAATAGTTTTATGATTAAAGTTATGGTTTTTTGGATGTATATAAACTCTATAATGATGCTTTAAATAAGTTAACATAGTGGTTTACAAGATATTGTCATAGGTTTTTATTCAATGATTGTTTTATTTATTTCAAGAGTTAAATAAGTGTACTACTAAAGTTAAAGTTTATACTATTGCAATAGTTTTTTGATTAATTGTAATACCCTGCATTTCCCTAGCATAATATAAGTCCTAATACATAAGTATTCATGTATAAAAAATTAAAACACTCATTATTTTTCAGTTTAGAGCCATCAATTGAGTAGTAAACTCAGTTAGCTTTCCAACGATATAAAATTCTCCTAAATCTGATAACCGGGTAAGAAGTTATGGCGATTTTAACTTTCAGTCATTAAACACTATCATTTTAACCGTTAGCGCATCATAGAGAAGGCCAATCTCCAATTTGGCAAATTCCAGTGAATGTCTATGATTCTATGCCATAAGCCAACTTGACATTTGTCCATTTGCAGTGTCGAAGCACGATATCACCACATCGCGGAAAACTTCCAAGTCCCAATCAGTAAAGGACAACAATTTTCTCATGTTACGCCACAGACAAGTTTTCTAGTTGTCCAACTCCAGTGACACGACGCGAAAGCGCTGCATCGTGACAGCCCAGAAAATTATGATTTTCAGTTAGTTTTGAGTTTAATTCCAAAGGCTTTTAAGTACTTATCCCTTATCCCAGTTAGCCCCTAATACAAAATTAAGTCCCTAATAACCTAATTAGGCATTATTCTAATCAATTTTTTCCAAAATCAAGAACATTCTCTCAAGTAGAAAAACCCTAACCTTCAAGAATCAAGGTCAAACCTCAAGAACTTTCTATCAATCCTTGCAAATTCTTCATCCCAGGTATGTTAGCTGTTCATCAATGCATCCCTTTTATATATGGAGTCCAAGAAACCCTTTTAAATTATAAAAGTATAATCTTTTCAAGTTATTATGTTTTAAATTGTGATTTCACCTTTGAATCTTCATGAACTATGATTCTATATCATGTTATCATGAAATTATTATTAATATTTATTCCTCCATGTTTTAATGCTGTTATTTAATAAACAAGACAATGATTTAAATCTATTATGTTGGATTCATGCTATTTCTATTTGTTTGAGGACATTCTTATGATTGTTTTAAGACATGAACTATAAGGTTTTGAAAAAATGCCTACAAGAGTGATTGATTTAAGAAAAGCCTTCATGTTTTATCCCCTAAGCTTTATTGTCATTTTACTATTATTGTTTTGTGTGCTGGGGGTATTGAATACCCAAAATCCATAGTTGTTTATCTAAGTCTAGTCTCAGTACATTACAGAATAACTTTAGATTATACTATGAGCATTTTGAAAATAGTCACATATTAGTCAGTTAAACCGAGAACAGTCTAGTATTTAAATGTCTTTTAGTTGGGAGTAGGATTTATCACCGAGTGTAGGGATGGTGGCTTCCCCATCAGATAGGCGCAATCATTAGTAGCAGTCCCTATACTCCAAAAATAAGTAGCCACTGTGGGATATGAGTAGTCACCCGTCAGATTAGGCTTGAGTATCTCGCAGGGGTCACCCATCAGTTCAGGCTTGGTATGTTTAGTCTTTAGATATTATATTAGTTTAGTAGATCACCGAAACCATTGTTAGTACCCATGGAATGATATTAACACCCTTCCAACTGAGGTTATAGGTTGGACCCTGATTGGCTGAAATTAGGGAATGTTGGTTAGAACATTCCTCCCACAGTCTCAGATGTAGTTTCAGTTATAATCCCAGCTCAGTTATTTACTATTAGTGTTGTTTGACCAAAGCATACTGATATCAATATTTTTTAGTATTTTTGTTTACAGAATTTACTCATTTTATGTTATCTGCTTCATCATGTATCCTCAGTATTTACAGATTTTCATGCATTTTTAGTATCTACCAATTTCATGCTCTTTATTCAGTGCTTCATGCTTTACATGCATCTCCAGCTAATTATTATTATTCCTATACATAAGACCATGTATATACGCCTACCATATTTAGCATACCAGTATATTCAAAGTACTGATCATATACCTTTCTTTTGCGCTATGATGTATTATATCATAGGTACTAACTCTCAGTTCCTGAATCGTACTTAGTCCCCTAGATCATTTGTAGTTCAATATCAGTGGTGAGTACTCATCAACCAAGGATGGATTATATTACTTCAAGTCTTTATATCAGTAGTTAGCACTGTTAGTGGGGGCCTGTCCCATCAACTAATAATATTCAGTTTAGAGACTTTTCAAACACTACAGTTAGATTTTTAGATTATTCAAATTTCAGTATTACCAGATTCATAATTTAGTAGTCGTTTCATGATTTAAAGACATATGGCAATTTAGTTATTCTTTCGTAATAATGATTATATTCTTTAGTGATCACAGCAGGTACCAGCTCATGGGTTAGCTTATGGTCCCTCGAGATCATAAACACCGTGTTACGACTAGGGGGTAGTCTTGGGTCATGTAACGCCCTAAATCTGGTACTCGAAATGCTACACAGTTCTCATGAACCCGAAGGACCACAAGCTAACCAATGACTGAAATTTGTACCTATATACTACATAAAATACTTTATAAAGTGGAAACATGAACTAAAACGCCATAAGGTTCGATACTGAACATGATCTAAATAATATAACATCTGTGTGGGGTAATAGAATACCCAAAACAATACTGAACATACTGAAGTCTGAAACATGTTTGTCTAGAAAGACTCTAACGGACTGAACTATCTGATTAAGGAGTTGATGGGATATGTCCCCAACTAACTCCAACTAATAAACTAATTAATGAGATAATAGGGAAATAATCATGTCGTCGAAAATGAGGACTCACTTCTAACTTAATCTATGGATATATGGAATCTAATGTTGCTCTGGAGCTCGTGTCTCTGAACCTATGGTATAAGACACTATGCACAAATACATTAGTACTTTAAATGTACTGGTATGAATATGAGGTAGGATGAATGCATGGAGTTCATATGCATGAACAATAATAGTAACTGACTACATGCATAAGACATAAAACTGACATTAATACTCCTATAACATGATTACTGAATCTAAATATAACTGATAACATGAGTGATTATATCTGGCAGTCCTGAATCTGAAGGAACTATCTAAGTTCCATACTATATCTGAGTTGACTGTATCTTATAGTCCTAAAATCCGAAGAGCTATCTGAGTTCTATTACTGAGACTGATTGATTGTATCTGACAGTCCTGATTCTGTAACGTAAAACTGTGGAAAATATTTATCTAACCGCCATGCCCCTGATACACCATGATGGATGAGTTGGGGTTCAATCTGCAACCCCAATTAGATGGGTCTCAATACCTAGCCACCGGTAAGGGCAAGCTATGGGAGACCCTCATCTGATAGTGTCCCCTATATGAGAATGGTGGGGCCCTTATCTGACAGAGCTTATCCACCTCATAAACCCTCATCGGACAGTGTTAATGTCTCAACCTATGCTGGCTACATAGTTGTTAATTGCAAGGATGACTTCTAAGAATCACACCATCCTCTAATAGTGTGTTTTCCTATTCTTAGATTCACTTAGTGATAATTTCTACTTCCATTTGATAACACACTGAACATGATTTAATTGAACTGAACATGGGCTAAATTACTGAATTCCATTAACTGACGGAATACTACTGATATCTGACAAATGACTGAGTTCATGAGATAATAGAGATTTCCTGAGTGATAAGGTTGTCTGAAATCTAAGGATCATAGTTTGATAGAGAGTATCATGAAAACATTACATGGCTCTAGGCACATAGCTAATGTTTTGGGTACGAGTACCCCCAGGACTCGATGGAAGAAAACTGACCAAGCATAACTTACTTGAACATATAACTAACATTATAATCCATAATACATTTATAGAAGCATTTCATCAAAACATATGATAGGCATAACTTGTACATACATGGGATTTCATAGTGTCGTGATCGTTAGTCACTGTTCCTTCATCTAGGCATTTAATCAAACATGTTGTAGGCATGGAACATGTAAACATCATTGTACAATAATTAAATAGCATGGTTCAATTCTAATTTCATCATTCAAGGGTTTATTCATAGGTTTGCATGAATCTATATCTATAATAATTTAACCCACATAGAATTTATCAACCAACATGGAGTAAAATTCAATTTGTCATTTATCAATATGAACAAGAATAGTAATCATAAAGAAAATCCATAACTTGAAGTTGGAAAAGGTATTCTTGGACTTCATGGACGAAAAGAGTCCATAAAGAACACTATGCATACCTTAGTTCGTGATTTCGTGAAGATTGACAGAGAAACTTTCTTGGAATTATATCTTCCATGAAAACCCTAGATTGTTCTTGATAGGTTTTTGAGAGAAGAGAGTGTATTTTGGGTGTAATATGGCTTAATCACGTGTTAAAGGTCTTAAATAGGAGTGGTAAGTTGACTCTTTTAACCCTGGATGCATCATTTAATTTCAGTAAAATTTTCCTGAACTGAACCCCTTACGTGACTCGGTGCTATCACGCCGTGTCACTAGAATTTGATAATTGGGAAACTAATGGATGGTGCGACACGGAGCCATTGCTTTGCCCATTCTTTTCCGACCTGGAACTTTGGCGCGACGTGGAGGAAACGCTCTAAGATACTAGAAAAGGATAATTTTTAATTTGGGCCCTGGCGTTATGCGCCATAATCGCGGACCCCTACTGGAATTTTCCAAATTCTATTTATTCTTGTGGCGCAGTGCGCCAATGACTAATATGGCACTGTTATAAGGTGGGAACTTGAAATAGTCATAACCTTTGACTCGGTTTTCGATTTGGGCGAACCTTATATCAATGAAAATTTTATTGAATTTCCCACATGAAAGAAAGTGAAAATCTTTAAAATTGATATGTACAAAAGTGGATTCATCTTTCAAAGTAAGTTTCTAACATGGAATAACCATCATTAACTTTAGAAGCTAATACTAGACATTCTTGAGATGAAATTAGCTAGGAAAAGTATGGGGTATTACAATATCTCCCCCTTGAGAACATTCATCCTCGAGTGAGATTGGCTGAGAAGGGTGAAAAGACAACTGACGTACATGCTGAATATGAATAATTGGAACATGATCTCTTGACTGACATGGCTGACAAGATGAACATATAATATTGAACATGCATATCTGCTGCATGTGTAACTCATTCATGAATGCATGACTGAGTTTTCTAAGGACAAAGTTTCTCATAATGAGAATGCATATCTGATGCATAATTACATAACTAAAATGATACATGAGTGCATGACTGAATATGCAATCATACTTGATACCAAGTTTATAATGGGAACATGAGCATAAAACTACATACCATGTTTGTGATGAACACTGAACATGAAACTGAGTAAGCTTAAGGAGAACTGTTACCTTGAGCTTGATCTGAGTTGGCAAAGAAGAGGTGAGGATACTTGGTATGCATTTTTGCCTCTTCTTCCCAAGTATCTCCCACAACGGACTTATTTTGGCAAAGAATGTTAAATAGAGGGACTTCTTTGTTCCTATATCTACGAGTCTGATAGTCTAAGATTTCTACTAGAATCTCTTCATATGAGAGAGTGTTCTGAAAATCAATACTCTGAATAGGTACTACAACTGATGGGTCACCTATGGAATTTTTGAGCAAAGACATGAAAGACTGGATGAAGTGCGGCTAGATCTGAAGGCAATTCGAGCTCATAAGATACCTTGCTAAATCGATTGAGAATCTTGAAGGGACCGATATATCGAGGACTGAGTTTTCCTTTCTTGCCAAACTGCTTCACTCCCTTCGTGGGAGTGATCTTTAGATAGACATAGTCACCAATCTCAAATTCGAGATCTTTTCTACAAACATCTATAGAAAACTTCTGTCAGCTCTGAGCAGTGCAGAGTCTTTCTCTAATCAATTGAAATTTTTCTAAGGCATTGAATACCAAGTCAAGACCTATGAATAGGGCCTCACTAACTTCAGACCAACCAATTAAAGATCTACATCTCCTACCGTAGAGAGCTTCGAATGGAGTCATTTGAATAGTAGAATGATATCTATTGTTGTATGCAAAATCAATCAAAGATAAGTGGTCATCCCAACTTCCCTTGAAATCGATTGCACATGCCCTTAGCATATCTTCTAATGTCTGAATGGTCCTTTCTGCTTGACCATCTGTCTGAGGATAAAAGGTTGTACTAAGAAGAACTTAGGTACCAAGACCTTTTTGGAATGCTTTCCAAAAATAAGAGGTGAACTGGGTACCTCTGTCTGAGATAATGGACAGTAGAACACCATGCAATCTCACCAACTCCTTGATGTAGATTTTAGCGTAATCCTCAGCTGAATAAGAGGTATGAACTGGAAGGAAATGAGCTGATTTGGCAATTCTATCAACAATGACTCAGAGTGAATCATGCTGATGATGAGTTTAAGGCAAACCCTTTACAAAGTCCATGTTCACAATTCCCACTTCCAAGTAGGAATACTGAACTCCTACATGGACCCACTAGGCTTCTAATGCTCTATCTTAACCTCCTGACATATAGAGCACTTAGCCACAAACTCTGCAATGTCTCTCTTCATCCCACTCCACCAATAGATTTCCTACAAGTCTTGGTTTATCTTTGTGGACACTGGATAAATAGAGTAGCGTGCACCATACGCTTCTACAAGAATTTGCTGCCTTAAGTCATCTACACCTGGAACATAGAGACGACCCTAACAATGAAAAACACTATCTCCCCTTTAGGAGAAAACCTCTATTTTCTTATCCTGAACTGACTCTTTCAACTTGACAAGGATGGGATCTCTATCTTGCTTTTATTTTACCTCGGAAACTAGAGGTGATTCTGAACTACTCTAAACCCATATATCACCCTCATCTGTAATGACTAAGCAAATGCCTAGTCTAGCAAACTGATGGACTTCCTGAGCTATTCTTCTTACCGTCCTCAACATGAGAAAGACTATCCATGGATAGTCTACTAAGAGAGTCGGCCACTATGTTGTACTTGCTTAGATGATAAAGGACACTCATGTCATAATCTTTCAAGAGCTCTAACCACCTTTTTTGAAAAAGATTAAGATCTTTCTGAGAAAAGACATATTAAAGACTCTTACGATCTATGAAGACATCTACATGAACTTCGTAGAGATAATGCCTCCAAATCTTCATGGCAAAGACTACGACTACTAACTCAAGATAATGAGTAGGATAATTCCTCTCATAGGGTTTAAGCTGTCTAGAGGCGTAGAATATGATCTTAACATGCTGCATGAGGACACAACCCAAACCTACTCTAAATGCATCATAATCCACTATGAACCCATCTAAACCATCTGGGAGAGGTACAACTGGAGCTGAGGTAAGGCGAGTCTGTAACTCCTAAAAACTCTTCTCACAAGTATATGACCATTAAAATTTGACTTTTTTCTGAGTTTATCTAGACATAGGGGATACAATAGCAGAAAATCCCTCAATAAATGGTCTGTAATAGCCAGCTAAACCCAAGAAACTCCTGATATCTGATGGAGAGATAGGACGAGGCTAGTTTCTTACTGCTTTGGTATTTTGAGGATCCACTCTAACGCCATCATAAAAAATGATATCAACCAAGGAATGCTACCGACCTTAGATAGAATTCGTACCACTGAATTTGGTGAATAACTGATGATCTCTGGGAGTCTGAAGTACTGTTCTGAGATGGTCAGCATGATCTCACTCACTATGGGAATAGACCAGAATATAATCTATGAAGACTATGACTAATGTGTCCAAGTACTGTTGGAACACATAGTTTATCAAGTCCATAAAAGTTGTTGGGGCATTGGTAAGACCAAAGGACATAACTATGAATTCAAAATGACCATATCGAGTATGAAAAGCTATTTTCAGAATGTCACATTCTCTAACTCTAAGCTGATATAGCCAGATCTGAGGTTTATCTTAGAGAAATAACTGGCACCCTAAAGTTGATCAAACAACTCATCGATTCTGGGAAGAGGATACTTGTTCTTGACCATGATCTTATTGAGTTGACAGTAGTCAATACACATTCTAAGAGAACTTTCTTTCTTGCACACAAATAATACTGGAACACCCCACAGGGTAATGCTAAACCTGATGAATCCCTTATCTAAGATATACTTCAACTATTCTTTTAGTTCTCTGAGTTCGGCTGATGCCATTCTGTATGGCGAAATATATATAGGCTGAGTATCGAGAAGAAGATCAATAATAAAGTCTATTTCCCTTTCGGGAAGAATTCCTGAAAGATCTTTGGGAAAAATATCTGAATGTTCAGCTACAACTGAAACTGATTCAAGGAAGGGAGTTTCGGAACTAGTACCCTTAAGTCGAACAAGATGATAGACGTATCCTTTAGATATCATTTTCCATGCCCAAAGGTAGGAAAAAAGCTGACCTCTGAATGATGAAGTACTACCCTTCCACTTAAGGATGGGTTCGTTTAGGAACTGAAACTGGACTATTATATTTCTGCAGTCGACTGTGGCATAGCAGGAATAAAGCCAATCTATGTCGAGAATGATATCAAAATCAGTCATCTTTAATTCAACTAAGTCTGCTGAGGTGACTTTATGAGATATCATAACTAGGCAGTTCCTGTATACCCACCGGGCTATGATGGTTTTATCCATTGGGGTAGAGACTAAAAAGGGCTCTACTAGAATTTCCGGACTGACTCTAAAATTGACATCTATATAAGGAGTAACAAAAGACAAAAAAGCTCCTATATCTAATAAAGCGAAAACATACACATGAAAGATCTGTAATGTACCAGTAACTACATCAGGAGAATTTTCCTAATCCTGTCAGGACTGAAGAAAATAGACATAATTTAGGTGTTGTACACTAGTAGCAGTTTTAGTGGCACCCTGTTAATTTGGGCAACTGAACTAAGTTGAGGAGCAAAGATGACTCTGATAACCTGACTAAGGGCAGTCTCTGACTCTGTGGACTGGCTTTCCATAACCGAAATAGACATCGCTACCAGCTCTGCAAGCACTCTTATGGTTCTTACAACAAGTCTGACAAAGGGGATTAGTTTAGGCATTGCTTACACTGCCCTGGGACCTAGAGCCTAGATCTATATCTCTGTTACCCTTCGTGAACTTAGGAACTGGAGCACTGGCTGAAGAAGAAGCTATAACTGATGACTTAGGACAAAACTAGGAATAGTCTCCTCCTTTTAATTTAGGCTGAGCGAAGTTGAAACTACCTAGCTTTGCTCTCTTATTATACTTCTCCCTCTGCTTAATCTTCTACTTCTATATCTGCTGAGCATGATTTATAAGCCTAGCTAAAGTCATGTCACTATTTAGCATGTCAGATCTTCACTTATTTACCATGCTATAATTTATCCCTGAAGCAAACTTATTTATCTTGGCTCTGCTGTCTGCAACCACATGAGGGTCATATCTGGCTAATTGAGTAAACTTAAGAGAATACTCTTTTACTATCATATTCCCCTACCTGAGGTTGATGAATTCTAGCAACTTAGCCTCTCTAAGAAATTAGGGAAAGAATCTATCTAAGAATACGGTGACAAAATCCTCCCACTCTATAGGACCTGCGTCATCTGACCTTTCTGACTTCTACTATTTGAACCAAGTATGAGCTACATCCTACAACTGAGATGCAGCTAGCTTAGCACTACCAACAGTAGTCACCCCCATGATATCTGTCTCTTTCTAGACCATATCAATGAATTTCTGAGGGTCCTCATCTACCTTAGACCCGAGGAAGGATGGAGGATTCATTCGGATGAAGTTCTGAATCCTAGTTATAGTTGATTTATCCACTGGGTTGGCCGAAATAACTACTAACCATTCATTTTCAGTGGCAGCCCTAAACTCCACATGAGAAACATGATCGCCCAAAGGATTTTCAAGCTGAGGGCCTGACTGATTTCTGTTTCTTCTTTTTGGAAGCATGTTCTGTGGAAGAAAGGGAGAAGCAAATTGCACTGAGAGATTGACTTGAGATTATTCTCATTGGCATGACATAAATACTGAAAGAGGGGAAACTTCTCCTAAAACATCTCATAGCCTCCTATACATAAATGTGGCGGGCAATAAACTTATGTACAAGACTCTACTATATGCGAATTTCATACTTCCTAGGACTCTATTGAACCTTAGGCTCTGATACCAAGTTAATAACGCCCCCAATCTGGTACCCAGAATGTTGCACGATGCTCATGACGCCGAAGGACCATAAGCTAACCCATGATAGATCTCTGTACCTGTATACTACATAAAATACTTTATAATGTACAAACATGAATTGAAAGGCCATAAGGTTCAATACTAAACATGATCTGAATGATATAACATCTATGTGGGGTAATAGAATATCCAAAAAAATTGAACATACTGAAATCTGAAACATGATAGTCTAGAAAACCTCTAACTAACTGAACTATCTGAGTAAGGAGTTGGTAGGACATATCCCTAACCAACTCCAACTAATAAACTGATTAATAAAATAATAGGGAAATAATTATTTCCTAGAAAGATGGGAACTCACTTCTAACTCTATCTATAGATATCTAAAATCTACTGTTGCTTTGGAGCTCGTGTCTCTGAACCTATGGTATAAGACACCATAGCGCAAATTCGTCAGTACTTTGAATGTACTGGTATGCATGTGAGGTAGGCTGAATTCCTGGAGTTCATATGCATGAACAGTAATAATAACTGACTAACTATCATAAGCATGAGAATACATGCATGAGACATAACAACTGATACTGATACTGTGATAATATAATTACTGAATCTGAATTTAACGTACAACATGAGTGACTATTTCTGATAGTCCTGAATCTGATGGAACTATTTGAGTTCTGTACTAAATTTGAGTTGACTGTATCTGACAGTCTTGAAATTTGTAGAACTATCTGAGTTCTATTACTGAGACTGATTAACTATATCTGACAGTTCTGATTCTATAACATGAAATCGTGGGAAATAGTTATCTAACTAAAATGCCCCTGATACGCCATGATTACTGAGTTGGGGTCCAATCTGTAACCCCAGATGAAAGGGTGTCAATACTGCCACCGATAAGAATAAGCTATGGGAGACCCTCATCTGATAGTGTCCCCTATACGAGAACGGTGGGGCCCTTATTTGATAGTACTTATCCACCTCATCAACCCTCATCGAATAGGTTTGATATCTCAACCCATGCTGGCTACATAGTTCTAGAATGAAAGGATGACTTCTAAGAATCACACCCTCATCTGATAGTGTGTGTTCCCATCCTTGGGTTTACTCAGTGCTAATTTCTACTCCTATTTGAATAGATACTAAACATGATTTAATAAAATTGAACATGGGCTGAATTACTGATTCTGTTGACTGACGGCGTACTACTGATATCTGGCAACTGACTGAGTTCATAAGATCATGGAGATTTCCTGAGTCATAAGACTGTCTGAAGTCTAAGGATCATATCTTGACTGAGAGTATCGTGAAAACATGACATGGCTCTAGGCACACAGCTAATGTTTTGGGTATGAGTATCTCTAGGACTCGATGGAAGGAAACTGACCAAGCATAACTTACTTGAACATATAACTAACATCATAATCAATAATACATCTACAGAAGTATTTCATCAAAACACGTGATAGGCGTAACTTGTACATACATGGGGATTTTATGGTATCATGCTAGTTAGGCACTTTTTCTTCATCTAGGAATTTAATCAAACATGTTGTAGGCATGGGACATGTAAACATCATTGTACAATAATTAGACAGCATGGTTCAATTCTAATTTCATCATTGAAGGGTTTAGTCATAGGTTTGCATGAATCTATATCAATAAATATTTAACCCATATAGAATTTATCAGCCAACACAGAGTAGAATTCAATTTCTCATTTATCAATATGAACAAGAATATCCCAATCATGAAATCATAAGAAAAATCCATAACTTGAAGTTGGAAAAGGAATTCATGGACTTCATAGACGAAAGGAGTCCATGAATGAACAATATCCATACCTTAGGTCGTGATTTGGTGAAGATTGACAGAGAAATTTTCTTGGAATTGGATATTCTATGAAAACCCTATCTTGATCTTGAGAGGTTTTTGAGAGAAGAGTGTATTTTGGGTGTAAAGTGGCTGAATCACGTGTTAAAGAGCTTAAATAGGGGTGGGAAGTTGACTCTTTTAACCCTTGATACATTATTTAATTTTAGTAAAATTTTCCCAAACTGAACCCCTAGCACGACACGGCACTATAGCACCATTTCACTAGAATTTGACAGTTGGGAAATTGAGGGATGGCGGGATGCGGATCCATCGCGTTGCCCCTTTTTTGTGACCAGGAACTTTGGCGCGACGCTGAGGAAATCACGCTAAGACACTGGAAAAGGACAATTCTGAATTTGGGCCCTAGCGTGATGTGCCATAATCACGAAATCCTACTAAAAGTTTCCAAATGTCATTTCCTCTTGTGGAGCAACGTGCCACAAACTAATATGGCATTTTTTTATGACAAAAACTTAAAATAGTCGTAACATCTGACTCGGTTATCGGATTTGGGTGAATCTTATATCGATGGAAAGGTTATTGAATTTTCCATATGAAAAAAGTGAAAATCTTGAAAATTCCTCATGGAATAACCATCATTCAATTTAGAAGCTAAAATTAGACATTCTTGAGATGAAATTAGCTAGGAAAAGTATGGGGTATTACAGGTCATTACATTCATGTTTTGATCTTTCTGACACAACCTATAGAGATGTTTTAAATGAGTTAACACAATGATTGCAAGCTATTACAGAAATCATATTATTTTTAATGAAATTTCTATAGCAACAGTTCTAAGTTGCTATTGCAATAGTTCAATTTGCTACAAAAATATTTAGCCCTATAATAAACAGAACTAATAACTACCAATAAACTCAAATATATGATAAAATCTATAATAAAAATCATAAAACAGTCATGAACAATCATCTTTAAACTTTTATATTAAAAAAATAAGCTAGTTAGTGTGATAAATATCTTTAAAACTAGAAAATGGTAAAATACGACATGAGTTTCATAGAGTTGTTGTCCATATAAAAAACGTTCTAGAAAAGTTTAAAACACCATTAAAATCTTCTTAACTAAAATCTTCCATGTCCTTCAAATTCTCTCCTTTATTTTCCCACCAACAAAAAAATCATGTCAATAATCTTTGACGATATGATTCTGGTTATTCTTTATATATCACCTCATTATTTCACATTAGTACGTCAGCAATCCACAAAAAGACAAATAAAGATAGGGAAAAGGTCATGGAAACTCACAACACCTTAAGCTTATTAGGTAAAGATCATAAATAATTTATAACACTTTCTAGGCATTTAGTCCTATCTCACAACAAGCTAATTAGCAAAGCCTTGACTATATAGTAGTTAATCGATTGGAGTGATTGGAATGGAGATCAATTAGGAACTTATGGCATGGATTATTTAAAAGGATTGATTTTAATATGAAATATTGCAAGAGGATTGTTCTAGCAGGATAATTTGTTAGGGAATGGTACTCTCAAGCAAATGTTTCCTAAAATTTTATTATGAAATTAGCAATAAGAATCTACTCTTCATTAAGTACTTAAAATGGTTACAAGAAATAATAGATATGAACTTAAAAGAGAATTCTTAAAGTAGCAGCCAATACAATTCAAAAACCTAATGATTTCACACGTGGTGGGTACACTAATGGTACAAAAGTAGAAGAGGGTGCAACAATAGTTATTAATAGAGAAGAAACAAGTAGTTAAAAGAGTTCTAACATACCCATGTGGAAAAATCAACATTCTTAGTTTCAAAATAATATGTAACTTTCTGTTTCAGATAGAGGGGTTTTGAGAATTTAGAAGATAAATGATCTTGAACCTTCATTTAATCAAAAAATGAGCTCAACATAAAGAAAACTAACTAATTTCCCAAATGGTATTAGATTAAAAGTTCATTACTACAACACCATATTGTACAAATCAAATCAAATCAGATCAATAAAAAATAAGAAGAAAATCAAGATTTACTACTTATAACTTAAATAGATGTAAATGGTAGTACTTTTTTATTAGGGCAAAACTTCTGATCTCAAACTTACTGCATGTCTCCCTTTCTAGTGTCTGTGGTAGGGTGCTGTGAAGATTCTTTAGCTTAACTCAACAGGGATTACATTAAATAGAGAAATACACAGTGACAGTTTTGTTTGTTAACATTTCCTTTTTGATTATTCAAGTTTATTGATAACATGTAATCAATCAGTGTCCATATTAAAACACAATTTTTGTTTACCAATAAAGGAATCAAAGCTAAACTTAACTAATCTATCATTATAAGAAACAACACACAAAATTGATAGTCAAGTATAGTACATAGACTAAAGCATCCACAAAATTATCTAACATGACAATTTCTAGATTCAATAAACGTATGCTTCACAGAAGTCAATGAACTACACTACACATGTAAAAGATAAGGTGGTTAGTCAATGTCTGATTCACAATCTAATATTAGCATTCACTTAAAACAATTTTGGCATCTACCCCTGATTTTGTAGTTAACTATCCATAAGGATGACTAAGATATCATTAACTACATGTGAGACCTGAAACCACAGAACATATCTTCCTCTATTGTAGAAAGTTATTCTCTTTTTGGAAGAAAGTAGGTATTACAAATTAAATTACTAAAATAAAATTTTCCTTACATCACTAGCTAGACAAAATCAAGAAACTAAATCCCAAACATTAGGGAAACACTATAAATTTGGACAATATATTCCTATTTTACCTCTAGAATATCTCGTGAACCCAAAACCTAATAAACAAATCTCTACAAATTTTGCCAATAATAAGAGCTATATAATTTTATACATTAATAGGTCAACCAAATTCTATAACACAACCTACAGTTAAACTCATAAAATAGATTTCACTAGTGATGGGTTATAAACAAAACTTTGATGGTTTGTTATTTGAGAACCCATGACAATGTAGAATAGGTGGATTAATTATGTACCGAATAGGTGAGTTGCTGAGGTGGTTTGCATTAATCTATATACACATCAATAACACAAAATTTGAATTTTTTGCATTGATTCATGTTTTGCATATTGTGTATAGACATTCTTTAATCCTTATCATCTTTAGTGTGGAATCCAAGGTAATTATCTCTCTTGTGAAAAATGAGCATCCAATGTATACTAACATGTAACGACTTGAATTTTTTATGAAATATGTATTTTGTATGATTTTACCATTTTATCCCTCCCTATAGTGATGTTGTGGTATTTCTAGGGTATGGTGGTAATTTTCATGATTTATGATGCCTTTTGGTGCCATTTATGTGATTTTGTGGATTTGGGAAGCTTTAAGGGCCTTATAATTTTTTTTTAGTAGATATGATCTGATCCATGCAACAGATGGAAGAACGTACTTCACTAGTAGATCCAAAATATCAGATTTAGGATGGTAACATGGTTGGTATGATGTTATGGCTTTTAAATCTCATTTTGAACCTTTGTGTGGAAAGTCGTGATCTTGGGTTTCAGGAGTAAACTTTGTTAAAATGACGTTTTTTTTGAAAAACTTATATTCCCATATACTTTAAAGAATTAAATTTTATAGGGTAGCACAGTTCATTTGTATTCGCAGTAATTCGAATGAATCCTGAATTTCCCAATGAGACTTGGAAAATTACCAAGTCCCCAACTGGTGCACTAATTATCTTATGTACCCATGATCATGATACTTCTATATCAATCGCGACTGGGCCTATAGTTAAGGTATTTTAATCATGATACCCTTTTTTCAATCTTGATAATCTTTTTAGGTTAGGTATCACAATCGTGAAGCCTGGGTATATAAATACCTAGTTTTTACAATTTTCACTATCTTTGAGACTTGGAGCTTAGGGTTTTATGGTTTTGAGCTACATTATCCATTTCAAATCTTGGGTAAGCTACATTAAACTCATTTCAACTAATTTCTTCCATCTTGAACATCAAATTCTTGTTTTAAACTTGGGTTAAAATATAAAATGTGGGGATTTTAGCCTGTAAGGCCTAAAAATGGTATTTCTCTTACTTAAACCCTAAGTTCACCATTTTATCACTAAATGAGTTTCTAATCCTATAATTATGAGTTTTTCCTCAATTTTATTTTCAAAACAACCTCGATTTATGATTTTTAAATGGATTTCAAATATTTTACCTAATAAAGTTTAAAAATCATTTTTGCACGATTTGGAATTTGTTTTTAACTCACTTTAGCTTAGGGTTTCAATTGTAGCCTCCTAAATATACCAGGCAATATGTTTTAGAAACATAATTATGATTTTTCTCTTCTTTTTCAAAAACCTATTTTAGGGGGTTTGTTTTGATTAAAACTAGGCAATATGCGTATCGTTGGCTTCCCTTTGATGCCTAGAATCTATATTCAGATGTTTTAGTTAATTTCAGGACCGTTCGCAAGGCATAAGGCTTTGTGAATAGAAGTTTGGTTCTAGTTTTTAGCCTTCGAGATAGGTTATTTCTTAACTCTTTTATACTAGGTTGGGTAGTTAATTTATATATAGAACCATGTTAATAGTGTGGGAATTAATCATGAAAAATTTGCTACTTTGTTATGTTGTGCCTATGTAGTAGTCTATATTAGATATAATTGGTGAATTTGATATATTATGTGCTATATGTGATGGTGTGGGTCCCATGTGATATTGATAGCCTATATATATGAGTATAATTATTTTTTTGATGAAAAGCATATTTTGGTACCAATTGTGTATTATGATGTATTCATACTAAACTGGCATATGAATCTTGTAGAAATTCATAAATGGTTGGAAATAATGAGTGGGTGTTTTGCTCTCGTGATGTTATATTGGTTATTTGATGAAATACTCATTCTGGTTGGTGTGGACATACTCTTTGTTATTGGTTGTGGGTATTATATTATCATACTCATTCATGAAATAATAGTAGCACTTTAGAAATATTAAGAAACACAGACAACACCTTTTTATGACAAAAATTGTGACATCATATAAAACCCTCCTCGAGGAATATACTTTGGGGGAGAAATGATATATGTATTATATATGGGTTGAGAAACCACAATGGGTGCTACGACATGAATATTTTTCTCTGTAAGTGTTTATGAAAACTGTGCAACGATCTCAGAGGTTATGTAAAAACCTTACACACTACATCTTATTATTATCACCATCCTCATAACCATCATCATCATCATCATTCTATTATGTTTACCTTATTATGCATATGATGTGATTGTATATTTTTTGACTTGTTAGCTATTCATTTTTCTATGTTTCCTTACTTGTGCTTGATGTTCTCATATATGTTGTTCCCCCTTTCTTTTCTTATATGTGGTATAAATGTATCATTATATTATTTTCTGGTGCTTTGTTGTATTCTATATTAATATTATGGAACTATTAGTCCGAGTAGTATAGGCTACCATTGTGAGATATTTCTTATTATATGTGACATGCCCTTAATATGTATTTTGTATGCTTTATTTTCTACTTTTTTCGATTGGCCTATAATATCTACTAAGTAAAAGTGAATCGTCGTCATCCCTACTTTGCCTTTTTTGTGCAGATTTTGGTGCGGGTGTATCTCACATGTCTTAATTTTAGGCACATTCAGAGCTGTTCATGATAGCGCTTGTACTTTCATGCATCCTGAGTCTATTTCTATCTTTGTATATTAACTTATGTCTTTACTAGTATTTGAAAATAGATGTTGTTCCTATTGGATATTCTAATGCATTTGACTCATGGATTGTATAAGTAGTTCTTACATTATTTACACCAGTTCTTCAGAGTTTAGTATAATATCTTTGGTTGTATGTTCCGCTTGCATATTTTATGTGTATGGTTTAGCTTTATTCTAGATGCTTTGCCTTCGGGTTATTTTTAGTTTTTTCTTTTTTGTATTAGTTTGTGTGATAGTCTTACTTGTTAAGGTTTACCATAACAACTTCCATCATGACTTATATTTTTAGGTCTTTGCAAATTGGTATCAGACCAACCAGGTTAATCGATCTCAACGATGTTAGAATGACATGTCTAATAAATTTTCATGGGTAGGTAATTTAATGTCTGTATCTGTTTCAAGAGGTCATATGATGTCTTTAAAAAATTTTCCTTATTTAGTTTCTTATTGTATAAATTTATTTCATACCTTGTTTTATAGGTCATATTTCACTCTTTACTACACAAATGGTGATGACTAGGTCTTGCAAGGTCAGAGAAATGGACTCTAGAGTTTGCGTGTTGAGTCAAGGATGAACTCAAGGGAGTGGATTGGTATGTGGATCTGTCCTATGTAGGATTAGTGCTAGGGGACTTTCCCCTGTACCTCATATTGAGAATGTTGGAGGTGTGTGTCTTACTTCACTTTGATTGAGTTCTTCTTCCACAATATTTGAAGGGTTGTTGGTGCATTTGCTGACCTATTCAGAGCATATTTCTTTTGTTATGTTAGGTGTTCCTCCAGTTTGGAGCGTGCATCCTTTAGTTACACCTACTTCTATTTTAGGTACTCCTCAAACCTCGAGTACTATTCCTAATTTATCTTTGATATTTTAGTATGGTATTTTATGGTTGGGATTTTAGAGATAATTTATATTACCTTCCCAAATAGGATCTCAACTCGCCAGATTTACCATTTCTCTTTTTGATATGTTTATAATGATGTCTATTAAAGATTAGAAAAGGTATGGGAGATTTTATCTTTTTGGTCCTCCTAAATTTAGTGTGCTGTGGTCGAGGATGCTTATAAGCTCTTGATGGATTGCTTAGAGAAGATGCATAATTTGGGTTTAATTGAGTTTTATAGGGTTGATTAAACTACTTATCCATTGAGAGATGCTGCTAGAGATTGGTGGAGGTAGCTTGTTCATTGTACACCTCTTGATGCTCTCAAGATAAATTGGGATAAATTTGTTGATGCCTTTTTAGAGAGGTTTATGCCTTAAAGTTTGAGGGATCATATGAGAGATAAGTTTTATCCCCTAGAGCAAGGATTCGTGACTATTGCAAAGTATAAAGCATACTTCTATGCCTTACCCAGATATTTTTATGCCAGTATTTCCACCAAGTTTGAGAAGATTTAGATATTTATGAATGGTTTGGAAGCCTTTCTTTAATTGGCTACATCTCAGATAGTGGTATTTGGAGTATCTTTTTAAAGTATAGTGGATCATTCTAAAATGGTTGAGGGTATTCTTGGAGCTTCTGGGGAATGCACCAAGAAGGTGCATCATTTTGGTATGTTCAGAGGTTAGGCTTCTAAAGGCAATGATTACAAAGGTTCTTATAGGTATCATGGTAGATTAGTGCAGGCATCCTTGTAGAGTTCTGATAGTGGATCTTCTAGCCTAGCAGTTAATGGTGGTCATTCGGGCTAAGTGGTACCTTATCCTATTGAGTTAGGCCATAGGGGTTTATCTATGTGTGATGAGATTGGCCATTTGGCCAAAGACTATCCTTGATGAGTAATTAGAGTTACTTCTATTTTAGTTGTAGAGGTAGAGGTTCTACTTGAGGTGCGAGAGACAGAGGCAGTAGAGTTCATAATAATGGCCGTGGGACTACTCAGCCAATTGGTGGTTATGCAATTCTATATATTTTAGCTAGACCAGTGGTAGAGGCTTATGATTTTGTAATCATAGGAATAATCTCCATTTGTGTCAGATTTGCATATGTCTTATTTGATCTTGGATTGACTTTGTCTATGCGTCTAAATATTTTGATTTGGGTTTTGATTCTATTTGTGAGCCTCTTGTTATGTATATTTGAGTATCTATCCTTGTAGGAGATTCTTTAGTGGTGGATCTGATGTACCGACCTTGTGCTGTGACTTTTTCCTGGTCATGAGACTTGGGTAGATTTGCATATGTTAGATATGGTTGATTTTGATGTCATTTTGGGTATGGATTTGCTGGTTCTTTATTATGTTATCCTAGATTATTTCTCTAAGAATATGACTTTAGTTTTTTTGAATGTGCCGATGATAGCTTGGAAGGGTTCACTTCATTCATGTCTTAAGAGGATCATATTTTATGTTCAGGCTTGTAGATTGGTTGAGAGGGGATGTTTTTCTTACTTGGCTAATATTCATGACATTAGTTTTGTTTCACCTTCTTCTTTGGATTCTATTTGTGTTATTCACGAGTTCATGAATGTATTCCCTATGAATTTTCTTGTTATGCCTTCAGATCATGATATTGATTTTGCAATTGATGTTGAATCAAGAAAAAAGCCTTTTTTATTCCTCCTTATAGTATGGTCGATTTGAGCATAAGGAATCAAAGGATTAGTTGCATGAGTTATTGGATAAGGGATTTATCCGACCTAGTGTGTCACCTTAGGGCAGGATTATCTTATTTGTGAAGAAGAAGGATAGGTTTTTGCGTATGTGTATTGATTATTTGAATTTGAACAATTTGATAGTTATTAATAAGTATCCTCACCTTATATTGATGATTTATTTGACTAGCTTCAGGGTGTTACAGTGTTTTTAAAATTGATCTACGATCCGATTATCACCAGTTGAGGATTAGAGCTCATATATTTTGTAGACAATTTTTTGGACATTATATTTTCACTATCAGTTCTTAGTCATGACCTTTGTGTTTACCAATGCCCCAGTCATTATCATTGAGTTGATGAACCAGGTATTTCAGCCATATCTCGACTCCTTTGTTATCATATTTACAGATAATATCTTGGTTTATTCCAAGAGTTAGTCTAAGCATAAGGAGTATTTGTAAATCGTACTTCAGAGATTGAGGGATGAGAAGTTGTATGCCAAGTTCTCCAAGTGTCAATTTCATTAGAGTTTGTTTCTTTCTGGGGTTAAAAGGTGAGTAAGGAGGGTATTATGGTTGATCCACCCAAGAATGCAATAGTTTGTGATTAGTCTAGGACAATTTTGCCGACATATATTTAGAGTTTTGTTGGCTTGACAGGATATTATCGGTGTTTTGTGGCGGGTTTTTATCTATTGCAGCTCTGTTGACCAAGTTGACATACAATAAGATTTCTTCTTAGTAGTCTAATGCTTGTGAGGAGAGATTTCAAAAGATTAAGGATTTGCTGACTTCAGCTCCTATCTTGACTTTGCCAAAGAAATGCATGGGTTTTAGCATATTTTACAATGCTTCAGGTGTTGGTTTAGGTGTTGTGTTGATGCAGGAGCATAAGGTGATTGCTTATGCTTCTCATCAGTTGAATCCCACTAAGAAGAATTACCCTACCTATGATTTGGAGTTGTGCATGGTTTTTTTTACTTTGAAGTTATGGAGGCACTACTTGTTTAGAGTTTGTTGAGAGATTTATTTAATCATCATAGCCTTCAATACTTCTTAACCCAGTGATTCTTAATATGAGGCAGCATTGTTGGCTTGAGTTTCTTAAGGATTATGACTTGACTATTCTCTATTATCCGTTCAAGGCTAATGCTGTTGAAGATTCTTTTAGCTGAAAATCAAGTAGCATGGGTAGCTTGGTACATCTTTCGACCAAAGAGAGGCCTTTGGCATTAGAGGTTCAGTATTTGTCTCACCAGATAGTAAGGCTTGATATTTTGACACCTAGGTATGTTTTGGTATTTGTGGAGGCTAGGTCTTCTTTAATGTAGATGATTCGAGCTCATTAGTTTGATGATGTTGGATTAAGGGTGATTCGAGATAAGGTGTTGAGTAGTAAGACTAAGGAAGCCTCAGTTGAGTCAGATGGAGTTTTAAGTATTGTGGGTCTAATTTGTGTATTGAGAGTGGGTGATTAGATTAGATTGATTTTAGAAAAGCCCCATTGTTCTAAATATTCCATGTATTTGGGAGTCACTAAGATGTATCGTGACTTGGTGCAGCATTACTGATGGGGTGTTATGAAGAAGGATATAGCAGATTTGTCGCATTTTAAATTTGTTGCCAACAGGTGAAGTCCTAGTATTTGAGACCTGATGGATTACTTGAGAGATTAACCATTCCTGAGTGGAAGTGGGAATGGATCAGTATGGAATTTGTGACCGGGTTGCTTTACACTTTCCATGGATCTGATAGTGTTTGGGTCATTGGTGATCAATTTACCAAGACTGTACATTTCATTCCTTTATAGGTCTCTTTCAGTGCTGAGAGTCTATGCCATATCTATATTCATGTGATTATGCTACTACATGGTGTGCTAGTATATATCAGTTTAGATCGATGTTTTGTGTTCACTTCTAACATTTAGAAGACTTTTTAGGATAAGTTGGATACATAGGTTGACCTTATCATAACATTTCATTGACTAGACTGACGGTAAGTCGGATTAGGTTATTAAGGTTTTAGAGGATATGCTCCGTATATGGGCAATAGATTTTGATGGACTTTGGGAGAAACATTTGGCTTTAGTAGAGTATGCCTATAAGAAAAGCTACCATTCCAGTATCGATATGGCTCCTTTTAAGGATTTGTATGGTATGTGTTTTCTCTCTGAAGTTGGTTAGTTTGATGTTTGAGGTTACAACTCGAGGTACGGACTTGCATCATGAGTCTTTAGGTAGAGTTCCGATCATTTGAGATATACTTCGTGCAGGACAGAGTAGGTAGAAATGCAATGCTGATACTATACTTTGTGCCATGAGATATGGAGTTGGTGATCGTATCTTTCTTTGAGTCCACCCATGAAGGGTTTAATGAGGATTTGGAAGAGGGTAAAGTGTATCCCCAGGTATATTGGTCAATTTAAGATTCTTCGGAACGTAGGTGATGTGGCTTATGAGTTAGCTTCGCCCCTAGATTTATCGATGGTTCACCCAGTTTTTCATATTTCCATGTTTTGACATTATATTACAGATTAGTCTCATGTCATTCATTGGGAATAGGTTCATTTAGATGAGAGGTGTCCTTTTCTTGAGGATCCAGTCTCCATTTTGGCTAGGAATGTTAGACGGTTGTATTCTAGAGTTATCCATGTGGTTAAGGTTTTGTGGCAACATCAACATGTAGATGAGTCTACTTGGGAGGACGAGTCGTATATGCATTGTTCATATCCCAGCTCTTTTTTGATCCAGGTATTCCTCTTGCCTTTAGTTCGAGCAAGAACTAGATTTTCAGTATTGGATGATGTAACAACCTAATTTTTTTTATGAAATACCTGAAATATGTGTTTTGTTTAATTTGACTATTTTACCCCTCCTCGTGGTTATATTGTGGTATTTCTAGATTGTAGGGGTGATTGGAACTGTTCTCAATGCATTTTGGTGACATTTATGTTATTTTGTGGTTTTCAGGGTTTTGAGAGCCTTGTAATTGATTTTAGTTGATATCTTTTGATCTGTACGACAGATGATAGAGCAGGATGCGCCAACAGATCAAGAAAGTTGATTTTAGGATTGTAACATAGTTAGTATGGTTTCATGGCTCTTAAGTGTCATTTCGACCCTTGGTTTGGAAAGTTTTGATGTTGGGTTTTGAGGGTCAACTTTGTGAAAACAATGTTTTCTCGCAAATATCACTACCCAAACCAGGGCCTAGTCGTGATGGCTATCTGAAGCCCACCATGGACCGAAGATCACCGCCTTATCCTAACCTCAATAGCACAATATATAGTAATGTTTAAGTCAATTAAGATAGTAATAAAATATAAATAAGGCAAGCGAAAAAGTTCCTAAGAATCAAAACTAACAAACCACTCCATATTTATCCATAAAAGCCTCTAAAACCAGAATACCAATTATGTTGGGACATGCCCCTGACTATGACCAAAAAGAATCCAAGATTACTATGATAATAAAGAACGAGTAATGAAATGAAAAGGCCATTTGAATTATTGAGGCTCACCACTTCACAACAACTCAAAAAATATGCTCAAGTACCTAACATTGTCGAGGAGTAATAGAAAACCCTTCGAACCCAAGATCATGAAATGATGTAGCATCTAGGGATAGTCAGTGGGATAAGCACTGACTTGTAACTCAGCTAATAAGGATAACATATTTCAATTTTCAAAATCTAGTCATAAACCATATGTACCATATTCATATACATATATATAAGAAGCTAAGATATGGAAAAAGGGTCATGAACATGCGAGTTTAAAGACTTAATCTGAACTGTGCAACTTAATCCATCCTAAAGGCACCCATGGGATATATGTGTTTAGCTATGACGGCTGAAATGGCCCATCCCGTGTTAACCGTACTAACTGAGAGAAAACATAAGACACCAAGGCAATAGACATACCAATATATATATATATATATATATATATATATATATATATA
>NC_061113.1:102579546-102607916 GCF_002878395.1 Capsicum annuum | reverse complement strand
TATATATATATATATATATATATATATATATATATATCAAGTGCGCACCAAGGAAACGGTTATATATACCCCAAACGCCGGTAAACATGGTTGGTAATGTTCATCCCTCCGGGACATATACCTTTACAGTGAGCTACATAATTCCCTTTAAAACTAAATTAAAACAATTTGCTCATAAACCAATCCATTAAACTAGGAGTAATTCATTAAGGTATTTAATACTTAGTATTGTCATACTAATATACTTGTAAACTAATATATTTATACAAAAATAATCCACATAACCAAATTAGACTCCCATGTTCCATTTAAAATCCAAAACCAAGGCCATCCAAAACTATTTTCATTCATTTATCCTTTTATGTATGCATTGGGTTAAAAAAATAAGTTAAACCATGCAATTTTCATATTTAAATGAAGTTTACAAGGTGGGTTGAGGTTCATGTAATTATCAAGACAAAATTCCATCAATTTTGAGAAACCTATGTCTCCAATTCCAACCATTTATACAATGCACCAATTCAGTCCCAAAACATCATTTTAAAGCATGAATAAAAAATTTAGAACATGGGACAAGTAATTCAATTGGTAAAAAACAAAACACCTCAATCCAATTTCAAAATCCATAATTAAATCTCATGAAAATCCATGCAACTAATGCCACAATGTAACATTAAAGTTTGGGGAGAGAAGCATGCCTGAAATACACAAAGGATTTAAATAAACTCAATGTTTGGAGCCTAGATAATCAATTCTCTGTAAAACCTTGAATGAGAGATAGAGGAAAATCTTATGTTATAAAACTGAAGGGAATAGGGGTGTTTTATGTTTAAAGGTTGTACAAAGTATAAAAGGATAAAGAGCCCTCATCCAAATTGAAAAAATAGACGAAATTAAAACATCAACGTAGCACACTGTTATCGCGGATGGTAGCCTCTGTTCATGCTAATATCGTGGAGGGTAACCTCCATAATACATCCTTATTTCAAAGCCATACTGCGTCGAGGTCCCAAATTGACACTGAAACCCTTCTGAAAATACAAAACATTATTAAAACACCCCTTTAACATCCCTAAGCATAATTCAAGTCAAAAGTTGTCATTATGAATATGGAGGGTAAAAAAAAAGATCATTAAAGTTTTTACGGGGTCTCACATTATCCCCAGTAGGGATCATTCTTCCCTAAATAATGAGTTATAATACTTTAGCACGAGAATAACAAGAATATACCAGAATCAAATGATAAACTGGAAAATTGACAAAATTAAAATGAAACTCATACCATAAGTACTTCGATCCAATCCGGAGAACAAGAATGGGTACTTGTCCATAACTTTTTCAGCTTCCCATATAGCCTCTTCTTCCTTTTGATTCCTCCAAAGAACCTACACTGAGGTTACATACTTTGTCCTTAATCTATGAACTTGCCTATCCTATATCTTAATCAGGACTTTCTCACAAGACAAAAAGTCTGTAATACAAACATCCTTAACCGACACTATAAAAAAGGATCACCCACACACTTTTCTATCATGGAAACATAAAATATAGGATGAATTAAAGATAAACTTATAGGAGAATCTAAATCATTAGTGACATTCCCAATTCTCCTAAAAATTTGATATGGACAAACATAATAGGGACTAAGCTTCCCCCTTTCCAAACCTCATGAATCCTATAATATGAGAATCCTTCAAGAATACCTAGTTATTTGCTTCAAACTCCCAATCTCATCGCCTTACATCCACAAATGACAATTAGCATTCTTGAGTAGTATTATGTATTTAACTAATCACCTATACCTTTTACATGGCTTGTGAACAAAGTCAAGACCAAATAAACTAGTCTTACAAACCTCAAACCATCTAATAGGAGACCTACACCTCCTACAATAGAGAGGCTCAAAAAGAGCCATTTTAATGCTACAATTATAACTGTTGTTATATGCAAAATTAATGAGAGGACAATGATCAACCCAACTACCTTTAATATCAATCACCCAGGCCCTTAGCATATCCTCTAAAGTCTGAATAGTACGCTACCTTTCCCATTTATTTGAGGGTGAAAAATGGTGCTAAGGATTACCTACGTACCAAAACCTTTCCAAAATGAATGCAAGAAGTGAGAAGAAAATAGAGTACCTCAATCTAATATAATGGACACTAACATACCATGAAACTTCACTATCTACTGAATTAACAACTTAGCATCATGCTCTCTTGAGTAGATAGTCCTAATAGGAAAAAAGCAAGCAGACTTAGTCAACCTATTCGTAATGACCCAAATAGAATCATACTAATTGCGATACCATGAAAGACCTATAACAAAGTCCATATTAATCATCTCAAACTTCCACACATGAAGCTCTATCTCTCGATACATGCCACTAGGCCACAAATGTTCAACCTTAACATACTTATAGACCATACACTTAGCCACAAAGTTTTCCACATCCATCTTTATATTATTTCACTAGTAGATTTCCTTCAAATTATAATATATCTTAGTTGAACTCGAATGAATGCTAAACCTAGACTCATGAGCCTCAGTCAAAATCCTTTCCCACAACCCATAATATTAGGAACACATAACCTTTCCTGATACTTCAAGATGCCATGTCCCATAATCTTGAAAGCCAAAAACTTTTGCTGACCCACATCATCCTTAATATACATAAGTATAGGATCCAAAACATGTTTCTCCTTCACTTCTACACTAGGAGATAATTTGACCACTTCCTGGACAATCATTACCCCATCCTAAGAGACTAAATGATTAAATCCCAAGTTAGCTAGCCTATGAATATCCTTTACGAACCCTCTTTTCTCCTTATCCACATGATGTAAGATCCCTCTGGACAACTTTCTCTAAGCATCAGCAACAACATTAGCTTTAACTTGATATTAGTGCAAACTTATGTCATATTCCTTAAGAAATTCGATCCACTACCTCTGCCTAAGATTTAATTTCTACTGTGTAAATACATTATGTAAGCCTTTATGGTTTGAATAAATATCCAATTCACCCCATACAGATAATGGTGTCAAATTTTAAATGAAAAAACTATAACCGCAAACCATAGATCTTGAGTCAGATAATTCCTAGCATAAACATTAAGATGTCTTAATGCATAAGGGACAACCTTACCATGCTGCATAAAGACACAACCCAGTACCATATGGGATGCATCAAAATATAATACAAAACTATCAATACCCCTGGGTAGAGTCAAAAGAGGTGAAAAAGTTAACTTACCCTTCAATATCTTAAAACTACCTTCACAAGAATTTGACCACAAAAACTTAACCTTTTTCTAAGTCAACCTTGTCAATAGAATCTCAATGGAAGAGAAACTCTCTACTACTATCCAATAATATTCATTTATGCCCATAAAACCCTTAATGTCGATTGGAGTCATGGTTCTAAGCCATTTCTTACCTACCTAAACTTTTTCTGGGTCGACCTTGATCACCTCACCAAAAATAACATGGCAAAGAAAGGTCACAACACTGAATCAAAACTCATACTTAGATAATTTGACATATAATTTATGGCCCTTAAGAGTGTGAAATATGTTTCGAAGGTGATTGGCAAGATCCTCCTCACTTTTGGTGTGCACCAAGATGTCATCAATGAAGACTATAACAACTAAAGCCAAAATATTTTTTAAAACCCAATTAATAAGATCCATGAACACAGCTAAAGTATTGGTTAACCTAAATGACATAACCAAAACTCATAATGACCATACCAACTATAGAAAGAAGTCTTGGGAATGTCAACCTCCCTAATTTTCAACTAATCATAGCCCGAATGGAGATTGCTCATAGAGAAACATCTAGCAACCTCATTTGATAAAAAAGATCATCAAAACAAGTAAGAGGATAATTATTCTTCATTGTGACGTTATTCAGATTATGATAGTCTACACACATCTGAAAAGATCCATCTTTCATTTGCACGAGAAGCACAGTAGCACAACATATAGAGACATTAGGACAAATAAAGGTCTCATTAGTAAAATATTTTAATTTCTCCTTACTATCCTTTGGTTCATTCAGAACCTTCCTATAAAGACGAATTGAAATAGGATGAGTATCAAGAAGAAGATAAATCAGAAAGTCTATTTTTCTATATGGAGAAATTCTAGGAAGATAATCGGGAAACACTTCAGGAATTTCACTAACCACAAGGACAGATTGCTAAGAAGGACCTTCTGATTTAGAAGCTTTAATCCCAACTGGATGATAGAAACACCCTTTTGAAGTCATTTTCTGAGCTCTAAGGTTAGATATAAACCTCCTTTTGGTACTAAGGAATTCCCCTCCCATTCTAATATTGGTTTATTAGGGAACTGGAAATTGAATTATTGGGTCTTATAATCTAGAGAAGCATAGCACAAATAAAGCCAATTCATCCTCAAAATAACATCAAAATTCAGTATATCCAACTCTATCAAACCCTCCAATTTCTCCCTATGAATAATGTACACCAGACAACCCCTAAAGATTTTTACAGAAACTATAGATTACACACCGAAGTAGGAATAACAAGTGGCTTAAAAATATTTTTAGGACCAAAACTAAAATGCACTACCACATAAGGGGTCAAATAATATAATGTAGAACCCGAATCAAGCAAATAATAAACATGAAGGAAAAAGAGATATAACATACCAGTAACAACATCTAGGGATGCCTCAGATTCTTGACAAGTAGCAAATGCATGGAGATGATTTTGGTGAATGTCAGTACTAGAAGTACTGCCCTTAGAGTAGGAGTTGAAGAATTGAAATGAAAAACTTTATTAGTGCAGTGAAAACCTTAGTAAAGGACAATCTTATTTCTTATAACCAAGCTCGCCATAATTATAACACTAATTTCTTATCTCCTTATAATATCCATGGAAAAGCAGCCCATAAAAAATGACAAAGAGGGTAAGATAGGGAAGACTAAGATCTACTTGCCTGAGATTTGGCACCCTATGACGTAGGACTATTACTAGCCTGAAAAAAATGATCACCTAAAGGCTTATGATAAGGAGCATTGGAAGCCAACAATGAGTTTCCCTAATTCTTCTTCTTAGTCCACAGTCTACTATCCCTCACACTGTTATGCTGACCTACACCCTTCTTTGAATATTTAAACTTCTTATTCTTCCTTTCTCTCATCTTTGCCTATTTTTTTTCAAATCCTCAATATTTTTTGTATAAACCACCAGCCAAGAGGTGTCCTTATCATTTTTCAACATAGCAGCTTTACATTTCAACACCAAATCAGGGGAGAAAGTAGAAGCAAACTTTCTCATTTGAGACTTCATATTGGACACCAACTCTGGAGCATAACGGGCCAACTACTAAAAATTTTTAGCATACCACTTCACACTCATCTGCCATTACTTTAAGTTTAGATAATTTAAACCTAATCTTCCCCCAACACCTGGGAAAAGAATAGATAAAGAAATGCATCGAAAAACTCATCCTACATAGCCAGCTCAGCTTCATCACCCCTTATAGATTCCCATAACTCTTACCACTGATAATCTACATCCTTTTACTGTTACCCAACAAAATCTATACCTTCAGAATCAGTAGCATACAACATCCTAAAAACTATCTTTATCTCATGAATAAACCCCTGAGGATCCTCCTCAATCCTAGATATTATAATGTTTGGGGGTTTCAACATTATAAACTAGATAACCCAAGCGACCTCAGATAAATGATCAATAAAATAAACACAGTGAAACTAACAAGGCTGCAATGCTACCAACTGAGTATGCATATGAATAGATAGAAGGAAAACTATGCTAGAGATATATCCTAGAGAAAACCAAGCACAAATTTCACCAGCTTAGGAAACTTGAAGAGGACTAGTAGGGACTAGTGGAACCTTACGTCGAGCGGCATAGTAAGAGCAGGGATGCAACACCAGGTTTGCACTCTAAAAATAGGTTGAGTTCCCTCTACATTCACCTCAAGTGGAATAGAGGTTCCAGTAAAGTTTGTACAAACATCAAATCTTTAGGGAGGCATGATCTAAAATATGATAAAGCCAGAAGTTAGAGATGTTACATAACACTAGACTCCCCCTTATAAGTGTGGTGCACCACCCATGCATACAAGATATTTTACTCAATATGTCTCTGTGGACATCGAATGACCAAAAACTATTCTCTGATACCAATCATTTTATAACTCGTACTAGGGCCTAGTCATGATGAGTATGTCAAACCCACTATGGACTAAAGATCACCTCCTAAGCCTAACCTCAAGAGCATACCAATAGTAAGTTTGAAACTAATTACGATAGTAATAATAGATAAAAAGGAGAACAGAATTTTTAAAGAGTTAGAAAACAAATCAACTTTTACTTAACCAGAAATGTCATTGCCTTTAAATGGATGGTTGCTTAATACTTTAAATAAACTTAATAGATATGCTCAACCACCCAATGTTGTATGATGTGAGGTGGTTTTATTTACTTTAGAGTTGTTATCCTAGCTTATTTAGCTTTATTTTGAGGAATTCTCGTGTGCTTAATGTGTTATATGGTATATTTCTAAAAATTTTGTACTTAATTTGGTCACTTAGAGTTAGAACAAGAAAATTAGTATTACTAGCTTGAGCTAGGTGTTATTCTAGTCTATCGAGATGGATTAAAATGTGCATGATGAGTTCCTAAGGATTTGATTGTATGATTATGTGTGAAATAACTAGTTCATAATGTTCAAAAGTTCAATTAAATCAATCCATGATTCAAAACTAACTAAAGACCAAAGTGGACGAAACTAGTTCTAGGCTTGAGTTTCTAGTTTATTGTTAAGGATTGTTTGTTGTTTTACACACTAAACCATGGTGTTTGATGTTATAGGATTCTTGGTGAGTTTATTATGATTATATATGGATGATGAAAAATTTCGAAATTAAGTGGGAACAACACCGCAAGGCTTGGGATTGAATGGAAAATGCACAAGACAAAGTTAAACGTCAATGGCAAGTTTCCAGAGTGCCCTCGCCATATAGGTGCATCGCGACCACCATTACCATGGAAAAGGTAGTTATATAGACCCCTAATAAAATTAAATGGGTGGTCCATCTCTACCCCCAATTCCAGGCACGTCCCAACGCACCACGAGCCTTATTCTTTTACAAGAAAAATTCTCCTACTATAAATACAACACTTGTAGACATTGTAATTCACTTTGGATGTATTGGGGGATTTAGGAGTGTCTTTTAATAACTTTAAGTAAGGTTTTTATTCTTTTAATTTAGTTTATTTATGGATTATAATATGTATACTATAATCCTAATTACGATTATGTCCATTAGCGGCTAAATGGCCCTTTTCGGGGTTAAGGGCAAAAATATGTTTACTATTGCTTTGAATTAAGTTTGTTTGGATTTAATACCATATTTAGTAGTTTATTTATCCTTTTTTAAATATTTTTACTATTCTCTACCTTTAGAATACATATATTATCGACGTTGTTAGCTCAGTAGGGGGAATAAAAAAATAGAATATGGGGATAAGTTGAGTAAGGTTCTTATTCTATTATAAAATAAGGAATTTGAGTTAGAGACTAGGATCGGGATATACCTAGAATCCTTGCTCGATTCACTTGTTGGATGGCATATTAACGCATCTAAATGGATTTTTACATCACTGCTCAATGATGTAGTTGTAATGTCTAGTTATGTATAAAGTTAGAGGTCGAGAGACCATAACCATATGATAAATCCTATGAATAAACAACTGAGATAAGTAATCTAGAAATTTAAGTTAAATAGTGTAGTATGAAAATTTGGAGAGCTCTAACCTCAGGCTTTCATCTACTTATTGTCCAAAGTCTTTACTTTTCCATATTATTTTAGTTTACTTTTAGTTTATAAATTTTTAAAACTCTTTTGACTACGTTGGACTAGTTAATATAAAATTTTAAACTAGAATTTGATAGTTTCTTGACACAAGTATTTGAGGGGTCGATATTTCTCTTTATTTATGGCCATCGTATTACTTGGTAAGGCCACATACACATTCATGTGTGCTTTGGCGCAATCAAGTTTTTGGCACCGTTCTAGGGATTTATAAATTGGCAACTATTTTAGTTTTAGTTTTATTTTTTAGATTTCTTTGGTGCTTTACACTTGGTGTTGCTATTGAATTTATAGGAAATAGGTTTACAGGCTAATGTTCTAGCAAGGGATAGGGAATTGGTTCAACCAAGCCCCAAACTTGAGCTATGCTTTCACCAATTAAGGAGAGAAGCCATACTTCTCCATGGCATCCAGCAAATTTAAGAGGAACAAGATAATCCTGCTCTCATTGTTGAAGATGAACCATCCCACAAGACAGTTCAAGATGTGTCAATCCCATTTCCAACAAATTTGACCTACTCTTTTTAGAAATCGACTGCTGGAGGTAACTTTGAGCTGAAACAGAACATGGTGCAACTTTTGATCAGTAGTGGACAGTTTATGGAGCTTTCACATAATGATCAACAATTCCACTTGCAAACGTTTTAGAGATTAGTGATACATTCATCCCTACGGGTGTATCAACTTATTATGTTAGGCTGTCACTATTACCCTTTTCACAACTATGGGAAGCAAAAAAGTGGTTGAACACTGAGCAATCACAACTTGGGTTGAATTAGATTGGAAATTCCTTATCCGATTCTTTCTATCTAGCATAGCCGCAAGACTATGCAGTAAGATTATGTGCTTCAAATAGAAGCTAGATAAGAAGTTATATCATGCTTGGGAGTGTTTCAAAGCTCTTCTTCGGGACTATCCAAATCATCAACAATCCAATGAAGTACTATCTCACACTTTTGTTTCGACACTTGATTACAACACTAAAATTTTGCTAAAGTTAGCTGCAGGTGGTCAAGCATTTGAATTGACATATAACGAGTTATATACCTTGTTGAAATAGTTGCACAAGGGAATTCTTAGTGGGATCCTGACTCAAGAAGTGCTACAAAAAAGGTAGCTAGCACGTTGGAGGTGGACTAATTTACTACTATATCATCTCTAATTATTGTAGTAATATAATATTGGTGGTTACACAACCTACAATAATAGGGAATGCAATTTAGCAGACTAATAATTGGTGTGAGATTTATGGAAATAATAGTCATTCTCTTACTATATGTACCTCAAATGTCAGTCAGTAATGTTGTGGGTAATGTTCTAAGGCCGAATAATACGAACACCTTTAATCTAAAGTGGAAGACTCAACCACCAAATACATCATGGAACAATTGACAATAGTAGTTTCAGCAGTAGCATGTTCAAGGGAATCAGGCTACTAGCGACAAAGAAGAGATGCTGAAACAAATTTTAGCTGCTCAAGCATAATTGGGAGTAGACATATAGAGCTAGAAAGTGACTACAAAGCTCTTAGAGATCCAGGTTGTGTAGATACAGCAGGTACGAAATTCCAAGCTCCAAGGTGGTTTTCTAATTAAAATTGAGACCCTTAAAAAATTTATGAAAATCACTTTGAAGAGTGGTAAATAGCTCAATAAATAACATCCAAAGACAACTAAGGAGGTAAATGCATAGATAGCTCCTAAGAAGGGAGATGACAAAGCTGCTGAAAAGTCAAGAAAGTCTGAGTACTCAAAAGCCAAAGTTTCTAAAGAGGAGAATTAAAGACTACCACCACCTTTCCCATATAGTATTAGAAAAGTGAAGGAGTGTGCATGCTTTAAGAAGTTCTTAGAAACATTCATAGAGCTGCATATTAGCTTACCTCTTTTGGATGTTTTGCTGGGAATGCCCAAGTATGCTAAGTACTGGAAAGACGTGGTCACTAACAAAGTTAAGCTACAGGATATGGTGATAATAGTACTCACTGAGAAGTGTATCTAAGTAGTGATGCAGAAGATGCCCAAAAAGCTTAAAGATTCAGGAATTTTTACTAATTTCTTTCAAATTAGCAATAGTAAGGTGGTCTACACAATTAGTAATTTAGGGGAAAGTATCAAATTGATTCCCATATCCTTGTTCAATACGTTAGGATTGGGAAAGTCAATACCAAGCACTATGATAATCTAATTGGTAGACCGAATACTAGCCCGTTCTGAAGGAATCATAGAGGATATTCTCATAAAAGTTGGTAAGTTTATTATTTCATCGGATTTTGTTATATTAGATTTTAAGCATATGAAAGAGTGCCAGTCATCTTGGGATGTCAATTCCTGGAGACGAGAGGAGCATTGATAGATATGAGAGAGGGCACGCTCACAATGAGGTTTGATAATGAAGAGGCAGTTTTCAAAGTGTTACAAAAAACTAAAAACACTATCCCACTAAATATAAAGATTTGTGCATGATTACAATGATTAAAGGGCATAAGTATGGAGTGGTGGAGTTTAGTCCACAAAATATCTATTCGGACTTTCTCATTAAGCAGCCCATGACATAACTACCTCAGCCCAAAATGATCCAGATTGATGAGACTTAAAAACAAATTATTGAGAAATATGTTAACCTTGAGGGTTCACATAAAGAGTCTTGAAATGAATAGTATGATGGCCTCCAAGCAGGAGAAAGAGGATGAAGGAAAATATATGAGTCAAAGATGAGGTCATGCCGCGACACTAAATCAAGCATTGCTTGAGAGGCAACCCAAGTTAAGGTATGTTTTATTTTTAGTATTTTTAGTGTTTACTTCACTAGTTTTTATTTTTGTTGAGTAAAAGGTTGATGGAAAGTCTGAGTACCAAAAAACATGAGCCAAGGAACATAGAGAAGACAAAGTGTGGGGTTCCCGGATCCTCTTTATGCAAAAAGATGCTACTAGCTAGGCCTAGAGGCCCCATGGAGTATTATATCTCTATTTTTAAAGTATACATTAGGAACAATGTATATTTTTAAGTGTGGGTGGTGCAATTCCAATTTTTAGCATAATTTTTTTGTGCTAGGAATAAGTGGGATGTTGTTGTTGGTGCTATATGTTATTAAATGATAAAAGTGTTTTGATTGTAAAGAGAATTTTTATTGTGTGAATTACTACTTTTTAGACTCCTAGTTTCATGATTAGGACTCTTGTACTTGTTGTTTTAAGGTTGAATTCATATGATTATTTGGTTGAGAATCTATAAGGAGCCTACTGGAGTTGAGCATATGCCATATGTTTGTGAGTTTTTGTATATTCCATGTATCATGTGATGCCTAAAACATGCCTGGTGTGTGTGCAAATCCCAATAAAGATTTTGGGTTTAGGAGATGATATTGGCATTTCTTTGATAGCCATGTTTTATTTCTTCTTTTGACGTACCTTTGTGCATAATAATAGTTAGGCTCATTGAGCCTTTAGCTTTTTTTTTTAGTTTCCTCATATGTAGACTAATCCCTTCTTTGATTGACTTTAATATGATCTAATGATCCTAGTAATTGAGTTAAGAATTTTGAAATTTAAGTAGGAGAAAGGTGAAAATAAAGCCCCAATATGATGGTTATTGGTGTGTACAATTGTTATGTGTTGTGGTGTAATGTAAAGAAAAAAATTCTTCAAATTTAATATCTATGAATAGACAATACTTAAACCATAGTGTATGTGAATAAACTAAATGAGATGGGAAAACAAAACAACGGGGTTAACAAAACTGGCATAAAGTGGTTGTTAATAATGATTTGATTGTATAATGTGAGGTATTAAAGTGATTTGGGAAGATAGTCACTATTACCGACCAAAATAGTTCCTACTCATAAAGACCTATTTGATCTTAATCCGTAACATTCTAATATCAGTTGATTACTACACTAAGGGCAAGCCTGTGGTTCATCTGGAGTAACTTGTGAATGCTTGGTGAGAGTAAGCGTTATCTGACTCTTGTACCCTTTTCGTTATAAATTACCTTTATGTAAGTAATTATGGGTGACTCTCTTATTGTTGTGAGTGAATATGTTTGATGACAGATAGATGAATTATATGATGTCACTGATTGAACAATATGAATGAGTTTTCTAACTAGGTGAGTTAATTGTTCATGCTAGGAAGTTTTGGAGTAGTATTCTTTAAATTTCAATTGTGTACATACGTGCTTAGTATAGAAACTTGTATTCTATGTCATCACTGTAGTACTAGCTTAAGTGTCTTGTATTTAGTAGGAGTGTAGATTCACCTAATCTTATGATGCTTAGAGTAAAGAGTTGTTTGGGGATGAACAAGGCTTTAAGTATGGGGTGGTGATCTGAGGTGGTTTTATGCACTTCAGTGTTATTATCCTAGCTTATTTATCTTTGTTTTGAGGACTTATCATACGATTAATATGTTAATTATAAAATAATTGAGCATCTAAGTATTTACGGATTTGATTAAAATGTTCATGGTGTCCTTCAAACAAGTTTGTACTCAATTTGCTCACTTAGAGTTCGAACGAGAAAACTATTGTTAGTAGCTTGAGCTAGTTGTTATATTCAATCGCGATGGATTCTAATGTTAGTGATGAGTTCATATGAGTTTGATTTTTCAATTATGTGTGGAAAAACTTGGTCATAATTTTCAAAGTGCAATTGAATCAACCCAAGAGTCAAAACTAAATAAAGGCCAAAGTGGGCGAAACTAGTTCTAGGCTTGAGTTTCTAATTCATCGTTATGGATTGTTTGTTGTTTTGAGATCAAATTCGTGGATTTTGATGTTATAGTATTCTTTGTGAGTTGATTTTAATGATATAAGTATGTTTAAAATTCTGGAAATTAAGTGGAAACAACACCACAATGCTTGGGATTGATGGGAAAATGCACAAGACAAAGTTAAACGTCAAAATGAAATTTTCAGAGAGCCCCCACGATAGCGGCGCATCATGAAACCTATTATCATGGACTTGGTATAGCGTATCAACCCCTAATCCCATTAAATGGTTGGTGTATTGTGACCCCCAGTCCCAGGCACTGTCCAATGCTACGTGAGCGTTATTACCTAGCATGAAAAATTCTCCTACTATAAATACAACACGTGTACATATTGTAATTTTCTTTGTGCATCTTGGAGGCTTTCAATATGGATTATTGAATATTATTTATTGAATATAATATGGATTCATTGATGTCGATTATGATTGTGTCCATTAACGTATAAATGCCTCCTTTCTGGGGTTAAGGCCAAGAACATGTTTAGTATTTATTTGAATTGAGTTTTTTGGTATTTATTATCATATTTGGCTGTTTATTTATCCTTTTTATAACTATTTTCAATATTTTCAACCCTTAAAATACATATATTATCGACCTTGTGTGGTCAGGACAGGGAATAGAAAGATAGAATATGGGGATAAGTAGAGTAAGGTTTTTATTCTTTTATAAAATAAGGAATTTAAATTAACAACTGTGTTAGGGATATACCTAGAAAACTTGCTCAATTCACTTAAATAATTACATCTTAATGCATCAAAATGGATTATTGCGTCCCTGCTCAATGATGTAGTTATAATGTCCAGTTAGGAAGAATGTTATACGTCGGGAGAGCATGACCATATGATAACTCTTCGAATCAACAACCAAGATATGTGATCTAGAGAATGAAATTCACTAGCATAGTATGATTTTTCAGAGTGCTTTAACCCTGGGCTTTCATCTATTAATTGTCTAAAGTCTTTAATTTTCCGCATTATTTTAGTTTAATTTTAGTTTATAAACATTCAAAACTCTTTTAGATATGTTGCACTAGTTAATATCAATTGCTAAATTAGAATTGGATAGTTTCTTAATACATGTCTCTTAGGGATCGATATTCAACTTTATTTAAGGCCACTGTTTTACTTGGTGAGACCATGTATACTTGCGTGTGCGCAAGTGGACAATCATTGTATAAGTTTGTAACACCTCATATTTCCCTAGAATAATCTAAGTCCAAAGACATGAGTATTCATGTATAAATTTTTTAAACACTCATTATTTTTTTAGTTTAGAGTCTTCCATTGAGTAGAAAATTCAGTTAGCTTTCCAATGATATAAAATTTGCTAAATCCGATAAGCGGGTAAAAATTTATGACAATTTTAAGTTTCAGTCATTAAACACCATCATTTAAACTCTAGCGCATCGCGGAGCAGGACAATCACCCATTTGGCATATTCATGTGAGGTTCCACGATCCTGGCGCGTCATGCCATAGGCCAACTTGGCATTTGTCCATTTCTGGTATCGAAGCGCGATACCACCGCGTCGCGATGAACTTTCAGGTCCCAATAACTAAAGGACCGTGATTCCCCCGCGTCTCACCAAAAACCAGTTTCTTAGTAGTCCGATTATCACGCTGCATCCCGCCAGCGCAGAAAATTAGGATTTTCAGTCAGTTCCGAGTTTTAATTCCAAGGGCTTTTAAGTAATTTTCCCTTGTCCCAGTTGGCCCCAAATACAAAATTAAGTCCCTAATAGCCTAATTAAGCATTATTCTGATAAATCTTCCGCAAAATCAGGAACATTCTCTTGAGTAGCAAAACCCTAACCTTCATGAATAAAGGTCAAACCTCAAGAACTCTCCATCAATCCTTCCAAATTCTTCATCCCAAGTATGTTAGATGTTCATCCATGGATCCCTTTCATCCATGAAGTCCAAGAAATCCTTTTAAATTATAAAATTTTGATCTTTCCAAGTTATTATGTTTTAAATTATGATTTCACCCATAAATCTCCATGAACTATGATTCTATACCATGTTACCATGAAATTATTATAAATATTTAATCCTCTGTGTTTTAATGTTGTTTTTTAATGAACAAGACCATGATTTAACTCTATTATGTCAGATTCATGCTATTTCTATTTGTTTTAGGACATTCCTATGATTGTTTTAAACCATGAACTGGAAGTCTTTGATAAAATTCACAGAAGATTGATTGATTTCATAAAAGCCTTTAAGTTATGTCCCCCAAGCTTTAGTGTCATTTTACTATTGTTGTTTTGAGTTCTGGGGGTATTGAATACCCGAAATCCATAACTATTTATTCAATTCTAGTCTCAGTACATTATTGAATAACTTCAGATTATACTATGAGCATTTTCAGAATAGTCACATATCAATTAGTTAAACTCATAACAGTCTAGTATTTTAGTGTTTTTTAGTTTGGAGTAGGATTTAGCACCGAGCGAGTGTAGGGATGGCAGCTTCCCCGTGAGATAGGTAGATTCATAAGTAGCAGTCTCTATACCCCAAAACTACGTTGCCAGTGTAGGAAGTAGTAACTTATCAGATTAGGCTTGACTATCTTGCAAGGGTCACCCATTAGTTTAGGCTTAACACCCTTAGTCCTTTGGACATTATATCAATTTAGTGGACCCACATAGCCATTGTTAGTAACCGTGGCATGGTATTAACACCCTTCCAACTAGTTCACCGGTTGGACCCTAATTAGCTCAAATTGGGGAATGTCGGTTAGATGATATCTTCCACAGTCTCAGATATAGTCTCAATAACAGTCCCATCTTAGTTATTCAATCTTAGTGTTGCTTGACCAAAACATACAGATATCAGTATTTTTCAGTATTTTAGTTTACAAGTTTTTCTCAGTTTATGTTAGATGCTTGTTCATGCATCCTCACTATTTATAGTTTTTCATGCATTTTCAGTATCCATAGATTCCATGCTCTTTATTCAGTAATCCTTGCTTTACATGAATACCTAGTTAGTTATTATTATTCCTATTCATGAGACCATACATATCATCCTACCTCATTTTGAATACCAGTACATTAAAAGTACTAATCGCATACCTTTGTATTGCATTATGATGTATCATATCATAGGTGTAGAGGCTCAGTTCTGGGATCGAACTTAGTCCCCGAGATCATTAGCAGTTCAGTAGTTGTGGTGATTTCTTATAATCCAAACATGAATTATATTACTTCATGTCTTTATCTCAGTATTAGCAGAGTTAGTTGGGGCTTGTCCCATCAACTCACAGTATCTCTTTTAAAGTCTTTTCAGACACTACAGTAAGCTATTCATATTATAGATATTTCACTGTTTTGCAAGATTCATAGTTTAATAGTCATTTTTTGATTTAAAACCTTATTGCAACTTTGTTATTCTTCCACATTCATGATCATATTATTCGGTGCTCATAGCGGGTGCCAGCTCATAGGTTAGCTTGTGGTCCCTCGGGATCATAAGTACCATGTAATGACTAGGGGTAGTCTTGGGTCATTAAGAACTTTGTATCAGAGCCTAAGGTTTTGAAGTATTCTAGGAAGTCTAAAATTTACGTCAAGTTTAGTCTTGTGCATGGGTTTGTAGCATGCCACACTTACGGATGGAAGGCTACAAGGCATTTAGGAAAAGTTTCCCTTCTTTCAGTATTCAGGTCGAGCGATTGTGCATGAGCATAAGTTAAACTCTTAGTCTTATCCATTTCTTCCTTCCGTTTACAGAACATTCCTCCCAAGAAGAAAGTAAGAAGAATAGGAACTCAGCTAGCCCCTTGGCCCATCCAAGCATATCCTCTGGACGAGCATGTCTATTAAGTAGAATTCAGAGATGCGTTCACTACTCTAAAAAACTTCGTAGCACTATAAAATGAATGGCCAACTACTTTTTTGGCCAACCCAATGGTCCAACACTATAGCTACCAGAATTCAATATTTCACCCAGATGAATCCTTCTTTTTTCACGGGATCCAAGTCTGAAGAGGATCCACATGAATTCTTAGATATGGTTCAGAAGGTAATAGATGATATGGGGGTGATTTCAAGTTAGAGTACTGAGTTGGATGCATATCAGTTGTAGGATGTATCCCATACTTGGTTTAAGAAGTAGAAAGTTGATAGAAGTGTTGATGTAGTGCTTGTAGAATGGCAAGAATATTCCATAACTTTCTTTGACAGAGTCTTCCCATTATAGTTGAGAGAGAACAAAGTGTTATAGTTCATTAATTTGAGGCAAGGCATCATGAGTGTAAGGGAGTATTCCCTCAAGTTTACTGAGTTAGCTAGGTATGCTCCTCAAGTGGTAGATTTTAATAGGTCCAAGATGAGTAAGTTTGTGTCTTGCATATCTGATAGTGTGGTCAAGTAGTGCTGGACAACAATGCCGATTATTGAGATGGACTTGTATAGGTTGATGGTTCATGCTTAATAGATAAATGAGCAGAAGATTAAGGGAAGAGAGAGAGGAAATAGGAGGGCTAGGATAGGTAGTTTTAATTTTAGTTATCCAAAGTTAGAAGGTGGTAACTGTCCCCAGTTTCATTAGAGTTCTTCAGCCCCAACTCCCTCTTCAGCCAGTTCCTCAGTAACCAAATTAAAAAATGATAATATCGGTAGAGCAATAGGCTCTAAGTCCCAAGTCATTGTTAGTAGTGGTCGTATGAATCCATTATGTCAGAAATATGGTAGACACCATCAGCGTGATTGTAGAGCGGGTAGTGATATGTTCTTAAGGTGTGTAATACCAAGCCATTGAATTTGGGAGTGTTGAGTAGTTGCTCAAAAAGGAAGGGATGTGTGCCAATACGGCCAGTCCTATCAGTCGTCAATTCCATCCGTCCGCCTGACTCAGCAGGGTGCCGCTTCCAGTACTACCAGTCGTCAGTGTCTGAACTAATTATATGCTCTTCTGTCCAAACTCCAACAAAGCGAAGTGTTTCTCCCACTGACATCCAAAATCTATAACATAGTCAGGGAGCACATTATTGAGAACCTTAATAGTCTACTCTGACTGCCCAACATTTGAGGTTGAAAAGTTATGGTACGATCCACATGAGTACCCAACTCATCCTAAAAAGCTCTCCAGAAGCTAAAAGTAAACACTAAGCCCCAATCTAAAATGATAAGTAGAGGCACTCTATGCAGGTGAAATATCTCACGAGTATATATATATGGGCTAAGCTCTAAACACTGAATGACATTTGAATAGGAATGTAATGTGATGACTTAGTTAGTTGATATACAATAATGCAAATATCCCCTAAACCAAAAGAGGTATGAGGCAATCTATATTCAAATTCTATAATGATATGCTCCACTTCCAATTAGGAATGCACAATATCTAAATCAATCCACAAAGACTTTGATGATACCTTTACCTAATGACAACACAGGCAATGAGCTATAAAGTTTTCCACATCTATCTTCAAGCTGCTCTACCAATTATGCTACCTCAAATCCCTATAGATCTTAGTTGTACTAGGGTGAAAGGAATATCTGAAGCTATGAGCCATACTCAATATAATTTGAAATAAGTCACCAATCCTTGTAACATAAATATTGCTATCAAATCTCATAATACCCTCATAATCTATGGTATCCCTTATGAACTAACTACTCAATGCCTAATCACGGATGACACAGTCTCATATCCTTAAATTGGCAACTCTTAATCTGCTCAAGTAAGGTGACCTTCTATTAACACTAGCAAGAATCTTCTTGGGCTCAAAAATGTCAAGTTGCATAATAAGGTTGTCTACAGATAGGAAATCCCATACAAATGACCTCCAAGAAACTAAAATATAATCCAAACTACCCATATTTATTTCATGTCAACTTAAAGTATCTGTTACCATATTATCCTTACCTAGATAGTATAGAATTAAGATTTTATAATCCTTAAGAAGCTCCACCCATCTATGCTACCTAGAGTTACGCTCTATATAGGTCATTAGGTACGAAAGACTATAATGATCGATGTGGATAGCATAATGCATTCCATAAAGATAATGCCTCTAAATCTAAAGCATAAACATTAATTATCGCCAACTCTAAATCATGAGTGGGGTATTTATGGTTTTCCACCTTCAGTTTCCTCGATATATAAGTAATAAATTAACCCTACTACTTCAAAACATAACCCAAACCAATATTGGAAGAGTCACACTATATAGTGAATCCCTCTCTATCAATAGAAAAATCCAATATAGGAGCTGAAGTGAGAAATTTCTTGAGCTTTTGAAAGCTCAACTTATAATCTTCTTACCATTGGAAAGGAAACTCTTTCTGGGTCAGTCTAGTCATTGGTGATTTAATAGTAGAAAAAACCTCAATGAACTGCCTTTTGTAACCATCCAAATAAATGAAACTATAAACCTTAAATAAAGATGTAGTCTTGGGCCAATCACAAATATCCTTAATCTTTATCACAACTACTATAATCCAAATCTTAGACCCCACATATACTAAGAATGTTATCGACTCAATAAAAAACTCACACTTTGATAATTTGGCAGAAATCTTATGATCTCTCCAAATCTGGAATAGAATCCTCAATGCTACATATGCTCCTCCCTACTTCTCAAATACATAAGGATGTCATCGATGAATATAATCATGAAGGAAACTAAGTAAATCCTAAACACGTGGTTCATAAAATTAACTAACACATCTAGGGCATTGATAAACTCAAAAGACATCTTTCTGATTTTCTTATCCCAAATCATCAACTAATGGTAATTTAACCTCAAGTCAATCTTAAAGTATTTTGATGCTCTTAGAATCATGTAAAATAAATCATTATTATAAGGTATAACATACATATTATTTACCATCACCTTATAAAGTGGCATGTAATCAATAAACATACATAAGGAACTATCCTTCTTCTTCATAAAAAAGCTAGAAGCACCCCAAGGAGACATACTTAGCCTAATAAAACACTTATCATGAATATGTTGAAGCTAATAATTCATCTCCATAAGCTTTTCAAGATATACATGGTACGGTACAATGGAAATAGGTTTTGTTCCTGACTCAAGATCAATACTATACTCAATATCACGCTCAGGAGGAAGACATGGTAGACAATTAGAAAACATTATGAAAATCACAAACTATAGGAAAAGATACAAGCGAGGGACTCTACATTATAACATCAAAAATATAAGAGAGATAAGAATCAAAACCCCTTAATATAAGTCTGCTAGCACAAACATAAAAAATAATCCTAGTCAGATTGCGGCTAATAGATCCCTACATTTTATTCATATGTGTCTACTTATTATAGATAGTGGTTAAAGTTTTTTTTGAGATTTTAATTGGCTATTGCGTATAACCACTTTCATGGGTGATTCATCAGGAGTTGATCAAGTTTATAGATTATCTATTTTGATCATTCAAGAGTACAGTACTCGGGTTGACCTTATTAAGCAAGATATGGTGGATTGTTTTATAATTATGGGCATAAAATACTTCTCAGGTACCATGTGGTCTTAGGTTGTTTGGCCAATAACTTTTCCTTAGAAATATATACTATACCACCAATTGTGTAGAAGGATATTTTAGCCACACATCTATGGGGATTTTTCTTATTTGAGATAGGAGACTAGTATCTAAAGGTTTTATATGTTCTATTACTTATGTCTATTGTTAATGTTGAGATCCATTTACTGTATATTGTTCCTATTAATCTGAAGTTTCTTGATTTTTTTCTCTACTAACCTTCCTAGCCTTTCTCTTTAGTGTGATATTAAGTTTGTGATTGACCTTGAGCTACACATCCAACCAATTTCTATGGCACTTTAGTATAAGGCTCCTATCAAGCTTAAGGAGTTAAATTCTACACTTTAGGATCTCCTAGGTAAGGTTTTTTTTAGGCCAAGTATATCGACTTAAGGTGCTCATATTCTATTCTTGAATTAAAAGGTTCATTATATAAAGATGTGTATCAACTACAAGGCAACTAAATAAGGTGACGGTGATGAATAAGTATCCTATTCCTTGTATCAATGTTTTTTTGACAAACATTAGGGTGTAATAGTGCTTTCTAATATTTCCTTAAGATCTTGTTAGTATCCATTGAAGACTTGAGTAGAGGACATCTCTAATAGTCTTTAAAACTTGTTATGGCTATTATGAGTTCCTAGTGATGTTTTTTAGGTTGAACAATGACCCAACAACATTCATGAACTAGATGAATCACATTTTAATTCCCTTATTAGAATCTTTAGTTTTTAATTTAATCGATGATATTCTTTTCTATTTGAGATGTAGGAATGAGCACAAGCAATATTTGGGGACTGTTCTCCACACTTTCAGAGATCATAGGCTGTTTTACAAATTCACAAATCATGAGTTCTATATAGATTCTATAGAATTCCAAGGATACATAGTGTTTAAGGATGTGATTATAGTGGATCCATAAATGATTCAGAGTATTTGTAATTGGTCCAAACCATATCTCTAGCCAAAAATTATAGTTTTATTGGGTTAATAGGCTCCTATAGGCTATTCATAGAAAGGTTGATACTATTGTCATGCCTATGGATATAGATTAACTCTAAAGAGGTTCCATTTTAATGGTTCAATAAGTGTTAGTCAATTTTTCTAAACCTCAAGGGCTTCCTCACTTCAACTCTAATTTTTACTCTTTCTGTTGAGGGCGATGATTTTATAATGTATTTTTAATTGTTCTATAGTTGTCTTAGGTTATGTTTATACGCAGCTAGACTAAAATATTTCTTATGCTTTGTGACAATCAAAAGTGTACAGGCGCAACTAACCTACTCTTTAATTGTAGTTAGGAATAATGCTTAAAATTTGGATGCATTACATATATGGTGATTGTTGCGAGATATTAACAAACCATTACTATATTTAGTACATTATGAACAAAAGAGTGACTAATTTTAGTAGTTCAGGTTGATTGAGTTTCGAAGTACTATGCTATCTCCGTTGTATACCATCTAGGCAAGGTGAATATGGCGTAAGCTACCTTGAGATGAAAGGAAATAAGTATAGGTAGTTTACCTTCGATTTATGTTTTAGCATAATTTTTAGACTTGGACGTTTAGACCCTAACCAACCTAACGAATCAACTTGATATTTTAGGCTAAAGGAGGATTTATGCTAGTGTAGATGTTAGGTCAACCTTGTTGGAGTAGATTATAGGTAGTCATTTTAAGGATAGTCAACTTTGAGCCATTTATGACCAGGTTCTCAGTGTTGAGTCTAGGAGGGGTACCTTGTGTTTTGAGGACATTTTATGATTAGATAGTTGCATTTGTGTTTTAAGGTTGGAGACTTGATTAATTTGATACTATTAGAGGCTCATAACACTAGATATTCTATTCAATCCAGGATAGCTAAGATTTGTAGATATTTCAGGTATCATTATTGGTAGAGTGGTATAAAAAAAGATGTAGCATAGTTCATATCTTATTATTTGTGCTGCCAGTTGATAAAATTTGATCATTTGAGACTTTGTAGCTTGATTTGGATGCTATCCATTGTTGACTAGATGTATGAGTAGGTCACCATGGACTTTTGAGTGGTCCACCCCAAACTTCTCAATCTTTTAATAGCATTTAAGTTATCATAGATAGGTTGAACGAATTTGCTCATTTCATCAATATTGATATTTTATTTAGCATTAAGAGTCATTAGCTCATGTCAACATTCGTGAGATAGTTCATTCTTATATGTTACCCATATCCATTTACTTCTAGATTTAGGGGGATTTGTGTACTCAGGTGGACCTTAGTACTGCTTTAAACCCCTAGATATACTAAGAGAAAACTATTTAGGTAATGGAAGATATGATATACACATGCGTTATAGATTATGAAGGCCAGTGGGATCAATATTTATCGTTAAAAGATTTTGTTTATAATAATAGCTACCATTAGAGGATTAGTATAGCACCATTTGAGGCATTGTACGGTAGTCATTCACAGTCTTTATTTTGTTGGTTTGAGACTTTCAAGGTTTTACATTGTGGAGACAGCTTGCTTTATGAGTTTTTAGATTCGGTTTTGGTGATTAATGATAGGTTACAAATGGCTCAAAGTTGGCAAATGAATTATACTGACTGGACTTTGTAGTTTCATGTTTAGACTTGGGTGACTGAGTTTTCCTTTACCTGCTACTATGGAAGGGCATAATTAGGTTTTCGATGAGGGGAAAGCTCAGCCCCAGGCATATATTTCCATGTAATATACATCAAATTATTAGGGAGGTATCTTATGATCTGGCCTTATCCCTAGACTTTTTAGCCGTTAAACTAGCATTCAATCTATCTAAGTTGCAGCGCTATATTTTGGATGAGTCCTACGTACTTCATTGGGATTTAATTCGTTTGTATAAGAGTTTATTTTTTTTGAGGAGCAAGTTTCTATATATTTAAGAGTTATGGTTGTATTCTATGGATATTTGAGTGGTTTAGTTTCAGTGGAAATACCGTCAACTAGAAGAGGCTACCTGGGACTTTGATAGTAAGGTGCAGCCCAATATCTCTACCCATTTAGCTTTAAGATATTTCTTAATCCTTTACTTTCGTAGAGAAAATCCATTTAGTAGTGGGTATTGTAACAATCCTCAAGGTTAATTCCTGTATTTTAATTCCTTTTCAATGTTTAGAGATTTTCAATAGCTGACCCAAGTATTTATGACTTGTGGGAAATAAAAGTTCAGTCACTAGAAAATTTTCTTCAATTTTTGAGTCAATTCCATCATTTTGGCCTAAACTTTAAGTAAATGTGTAACACCTCACAAGCTCTTAGCTATGCTTCTAACCATTCATCTTATGTTTATAGGCCCAAAAATAAATATTTTAACAATAGATAATTGTCATGAGTATTTACGCAGTGGATAAAGTGCTTTCTATGCGAATAATAGTCATAGGAAATTTTTAGAGCAAAGTTGAATTGTGAAAGAACTTTTATCAGTTGCATTTTACTATTTGATCCTAAAAGGATCAATTTCAAATGTGTATAACTTCTAGAATTTATAGTGTTTTGGAAATCATAACCGATCAAATGAAAGGTATTTGAGTACAAATATTTTAGGTCACTGTGATGCTAAAATCTTATTTTTCCTTCAGTTTCATAGGGTAAACTGATCCTATAACTTGAACTAAAATGTTTTTCCTCATTAGGTAACATGAACTCATCCTTCCCTCTTATACCAATCTCTTAAGAACACCAAAATAAAGTGTTTCTCCCAAAATTCCATATCAAAGGCTCCAAACTCAAGGTTTCTTTCAAGAAATCAATGAGTTCAGGTAAGTGGGTGTTCAATGAGGATATCCTTTCATAATCATAGACAAATTATAGTTTTAATACATAATTCCATTAATTAAGGATTTTATACAATTATGATTCAAGCTTAAATTAAGTTCTTCAAGACATATTTACATTCATGAAATGTTTTAATTATTATTTATGAACTCTTATGGCCATATTAGTGTATTCATGTTATTCTCAAATTCATGCATGATTTCCACGGATTTAGCCAAGTATTTAAAGTACTATGATATAGGTATATATGATATATCTATTGTTAAGACTACTACATATGATTATTGATGAGTACCAAATTTTTCACTCATTTACATCCAAAAGTCTCGTACACTACAATTAATTAATTGTTAACATGAGGCTAATTCTTTATTGATATACATCAATTATCAGTTTTGGTGCTCTTGTAGGAAATTTAATGAAAATGAGTTGAGACAAAGCTGGAAGAAAAGTAAAGTGGGCTAGTAGAGAAAAAAAACTGAAGATCGGACCCAGGAGGATAACCTCAAGTGCCATGATCAATCTTTGAGTGTTATGATCATGGTCAGTTATGAAAGTCAGAGTCCAACAATCATGATATGATGTTATGTGATTGCGGAGTCGTAACCATAACTGAAGTATGGCGATAAAATAGGATGGAAAATGATCAGTGGAAAAAGTTGAATTTCACATAGCTAAATACAAAAATACAAAAAGTAAACCCTTTCACAATTTTAGCATCTTTACCTAATTTTTCCTATTTGAAGATTTCAGCATAAGTTTATGAGTAAGGAAAAATGGAGGAGTGTTCCTATGAGAAAATTTAGCTTTATTAATTGTACTTGAAGTTGAGATTTTACTTATTTTGCTTTTCAATGGAAGAGTTGAATGGAAATTGGGGTGTATCTCTTCTCTTTAATTTCGTGAGTAGCTAAATTTATATCTTAGTGTGATACTTAAATAGGTAGTGTTTAATGTGTAGGTGTTGATCGTTAGTAAAAATATTTATTTAATTGTTTTGGGTTTCACTTTTATCCTATATTTGAATTAAGAATGTGGAGTGAAAACTTAAATTGCCTAAGGATCTTAAATAATCCTTAAAAGAGGGATATGGGTGAGGGATATTTGTGATCAACAATTTGAAGTAGCTTAATTGTTAGCATCATCTTAAAAATAAGGGTGTTAGATGAATTATCTATGTTCATAAGCATCATCTGAGAAATAAGGATGCTCACTTGAGGTAATGAATTGGTAATCTTGTCATGCTTATATGATGTTCGAATGAATCTATGAGTAGAGTTTAGTGTTTTATTGAAAGGTTAACACTAAGACCATAAATCAAGCCTACCCAAAACTTGTATCTAAAACTTGGATTAACACTTTATTACCCATGCATGTATGATATCTAAGATAGCATAATCCATAAGTTACCCTTAATTTGGTATACCTTTCAGTTGTTCAATCTCTTGTTACTATTATTTTCAAAAATTATGTTCAACAAAGTGGCAAATCAAACTTCCCCCAATTTACATTTATGTTTTATTTAAACGTTGCATTACAGATTAATTCATTGTTAAATATCAACACACGTAAACTTTGAAAGCTAGTTCAAAGTACTCGTGGATTCATCCCTGACTCTTATTTGGTATATCTGGATAAAGTCCTCTTTATATTTAATTAGACGTGTAAGTTTAGCATGATAAAAAATGGTTAATGCCAGGTAGTGGAACATAGTTTACACTTGTGTAGTGTTGTTAGTTAACTTAGGTTAGCCATAGTCTGCTAGTTTACTTTGTTTCTTGTTTTTGTCTTATGCTTAGGTGATTTAATAAAATATGCATCACAATGAGCCAACATTGGAGATATGATGGGTCATTTAATGGGCCTATAGGAGATATTAATTATCTTGATAATGCAGGTTTTTTAGTTCCACCCGCATTCCACCGACAGAAGGCAATAGAGAATTTGATTAAACAAGTGCAATGCTCCATCTAGTTTAAATGAATGGTCTATTTGTAGGTCATTATAATAAAGACACAAATTTACATTTGAAAAACATCATTGACGTGTGATTTCTTTTGATATTGCTCATTTATCTCCAGAGTTCATCCAATTATGAGTTTTTCTATTTTCTTTAACGGGAACAGTGGTGTTATAGTTGAGATCTCTACCCTCTAGGTCTATTACGTCTCGGGTCAAGATTTTGGAGGCCTTTTTGGATCAATATTTCCCACTTTCTAGAATGCTAAAACTAAGGGATGAAATTAATAATTTTTGTTAATTTAGTGGTAAGCGATTATAGGAAGTGTAGCAAAGGTTGAATGATAAAATCATATAATGCCTGAGCCATAAGTGGCGGAGAAGATGCGTCTCCAAAGACTTACTCATTCATTAGACTATTTTAATAACCCCATGGTTGATCATGGGGGCGCTCTCCGCAACTTTTATGGTCCAAGGAAAAAGGATAAGGGATGAACAAAGAGATGAAAATATGGACAAAGTAATAACCCTACTCAATATTCCTACGTAACATGTTATGGTGACTTGTCTTGGAGCAGTTAATTCCATTGCGTTAAAAAGCATTGGGTGTATAAAGATGAGGAAACGGAGGCAGCTTATGAATAAATAAGCTTTTTTTGTCAAATCATGCCAAGGTTTTCCAGTTTATCTATAAAAGGAAGGGAGGGTATCAAGGTCGGAACTATCGAGAAAGGAACAAAAATAAAGATATTTTGGTTTAAATTTTGAGGGATATTGAAGGGACTGACTTAATGGTAAGGAAAATAAGAAGTGATTTCTCTCAAATAAAACAAATGATGAAATCTCATTCAATATCCATCAAGTAACAAGAGGCACAAGTGGATCGACTATCAGCACGTGTTAAGGCTAGACAAAGAGATGGAAAATCTAGTAACGCAGTTTCCAATCCAAAATATAATTCTCACATCAAGGCTATCATCACTAGCTGTGGTCGATCTCTTCATTAGAAGGTTGTTGATTTTTGTGAAAACTCCAATGATAAGGCAAGTGATGGTTAAGCTAATATGAAAAAGAAGTAGTTAGATAATCCAAGTTACGAGGCTCGTAAGCCCAATAAAGCAATTGGTGAGAAACCAAAGGTAGTGGAAGACGAGAGTAAAAGAGAAGATCCTCGTAGAGTAGTTATAGGTGATGACCAGAAAGTGAATAAATGTCAAATAATCCCATTGCCATCAATTAAAATTCCTCTCCTATTACCACAATGGCTCAAGAGAAATATGTCAATGCCAAATTCAAGATGTTTCTTGAGAAATTTAGCAACCTATCCATCAATATTATGTAGATGGATGTTTTGTAACAAATGTCGGGGCATGCTAAATTCACGATAGGCTTGGTATCAAAAAATCTAGTTGTAGATTGCAAAACCATAGAGGTGACTAATAATTTCTGTGTTATCATGTCAAGCAAAATAGTATTGAAGAAGGAAGATTTGGGTAAATTCACCATCCCTTTCACCATTGTCATAGTTAAATATACTAAAGCATTGTGTGATCTTTGCACAAGAATTAACTTTATGCCATTTTCCATGTTTTGCAAGTTGGGTTTGGGTACAACTAAGACTACCACCATGAGAATATTGATGGATGATAGCTCAACCAAGAAACCGATTGGGGTGTTATATGATGTGTTGGTGAAAATTGATTAGTTTATATTTCTAGTTGACTTTGTTGTCCTTGATTGTTCGATTGATCATAAAGTTCCAACAATTGTTGGTAGATCATTTTTATCCATTGAAAGAGAAGTAGACAATGTTGAGTGTGGAGAGATTAAATTTTTGGTAAATAACGAGGAGGTCACCTTCAATGTATGCAAGCCCATGAAGAAACCTATAGACTTGCTAGTGATCTTGATAATTGATGTCATTGACGAGAAAATAATAAACATAATTTATGCCCTGGGGGTATTGAATACCCAAAATCCATAGCTATTTATCTAAGCCTAGTCTCAGTACGTTACAGAATAACTTTAGATTATACTATGAGCATTTTGAAAATAGTCACATATTTGTTAGTTAAACTCAAAAAAGTCTAGTATTTAAGTGTCTCTCAGTTGGGAGTATGATTTATCACCAAGCGAGTTTAGGGATGGTGGCTTCCCCATCAGATAGGCACAGTCATTAGTAGTAGTCCCTATACTACTGAAATATGTAGCCAGTGTGGCATATGAGTAGTCACCCGTCAGATTAGGCTTGAGTATCTCGCAGGGGTCACCCATCAGTTTAGGCTTGACACATTTAGTCTTTAGATATTCTATTAGTTTAGTAGATCCACGCAACCATTGTTAGTACCTATGGCACGATATTAACACCCTTCCAACTGAGGTTATAGGTTGGACCCTGATTGGCTGAAATTGGAGATGTTGGTTAGATGATACCTCCCACAGTTTCAGATATAGTTTCAGT